>NW_010194556.1:0-45958 GCF_000695765.1 Mesitornis unicolor
CTCCCCCTCCTTCGCTGGGGGCCACCCCCGCCGCCGGCGTGTTCCGATTCCCTCCCTCCCCGCAAAAGGAGGAGGCGGGGGGAAAGGGCTGGGTTATCAATTCCCTGGTTAACTCTGCTCCTTGTGTTCTTGTCTCATCCCTTTGGTGTCTTTTGCGAGGAGGGTGGTGATGATGGAGATGATGATGGTGGTGGTGGTGGTGGTGGTATGCTTCGTCAAGCTCCACCCTGCCTCCCCCCCCAACCCGTCGCCTTGGGATGAGTTCCTCTAAACCGAGATTAATGGAGAGCTGTGCTATAAGCGGCCAAGGAGGATTAGCCTTCGCTCCTTTAAAGGTTAAGCTCAAAGCTAACCTTTGTGACTGGAGAGGACTTCCCATCCCAAGAGTGCTGAGAAGGAATCATTCCCTCCTCCCCTTTCACTCCAGCACTGATTCCTGTTAAAGTGGTTTTAAAAATAGCAGATTGTTTCTATACCTTCATATATTTATAGGTGTTTATTAGACAAGTACACAGAACCCCAGCCATGTGCCAGGACCCCAGTACTATTAGCACTACATTAAACGTGAGCTAAAGAGATAGTCCTGTCCCAAGACCTTATAAATTATGTATAAGAGATCACAGATAGAGAAGAATGTGATGAAACAACATAAGCCAGCACAACAGGCAGGGAACTCAGCACAGCAACACACGAAGCACTGAAGGTAGTGAACTATTTACTGTTATGTGTAATCTTTCACTGAAATCAGCTTTGAAGGTACCTGGAGACAGAGTTATGGCAAAATAGTGCGAACATGACTGTGTATTGATGGGATTTTCAAGATTGCCAAAATGACTCAGGAACATGCACCCTTTTACAATCCCACCCAAACTGAAAAAAAAACAACAGTGACAAAGGAAGATTATAAGAACAAGCTGAGAAAAGCTACACTGAAGACATATGAACTTAATATTCTGTTAAATATACCAAAGTCATGGAGTAGCCATAAAGCTCTTGGTCTTTATTATGAAGGTACTCACCAGTCATGGCTGCTGGCTAAATCATAATTAACCTTCTTAACTCCTTCAAAGGGCTTTGGCTGATCTGTAAGACATGATTGTCCTTTACAGACACTATGTTGACTTGTCCCTGCTATTCAATACTTCCACATATATCTGCTCATTTCATTCTCTAATGCAGCGGCAGCTAAATTGACAGGTGTGGACAAATTAGGGTCTGCCATTCTCAGATTCTCTCAGTAACTTTTTTCACAAGATGTCCCATTTGTCTCATACTGCTACACGTAACAGTTCGTAATTCAGCACCTGCAGTAACATTGTACCTGAGACTCCCAAAAATTCCTCAAGTGTGAGTACCATCTGGTCTCTGTGATTTGTTGACATAATTATTGACTTGTTTTAAAAGCTCTTCAGTTTGAAACAACTGCCTCAAAATTAACCTTCTTAGAAAAAGATTCTGATACTAACTCTTAAAACTCACCCCCTCCTCCTCCCCCATGGTGAATTCACACAGCCTTTTCCCTTATAACCTAATTTTTCTGGACGCTTTTTAAAACATGATTATCTACTGGTCCTATAGATTCTCTGGCAGACTTCCTGCTTCTGCTGCATTTGAATTAGATGTTAGTCATGCAGCTTAATGTACTTCAGGGAGAAAAACCATAGGTATTAAGGTCTCAGCATGGTATACAAATTTATGCAGAACAAAAACAGAATACTTTTTCCTTTGAAGTACTACGCATCTACATTCAAACAATAAATTAGAGTCCTTAACAACCTCTCCTCCCTAAACAATTAAAAGACTTCATAAAAATCAATTTTTTCTATATTAAAAAGGAATTAGGTCACTAAATTAAGTGACCAAAGGTTTGGAAAGCCAGAAGGCTACCCATGAAAGCTTAATTCAGACCTCTTGTGCGTGCGCATTGCAACCCTGTACTTAATTATGAGCTTGTCTGCAGAACACCAGGCTCCATTTGGAACATTTGAAATTATGAAGTGGCACACATGTGAGACTGGCTAATTATGTGTTCTGATCCATTTATTCCAGGGTCTCTTTTCTGTTCCCCTTTTTCTGCCCTTCCCTTATCACCTCACGTGTGGAAATTTCTTTTTCCCTGGTCTGTCTGAAATCCTTACCCTTAGATAAGCATGTTAGTAGTGAATCAGGTAAAGGTTTTTACATTTTTAATGCTAATTATTCCTTCAAAGGCTATTTGTTATTTTTCTCCAAAGGTGAGAAAAAAATTAAAATAAAAGGAAGGAAAGCAAAGACGGGAAGAGAGAGCATGAAAAACAAGAAAACAAAAGTTTCCAGGTTGAAGCAGAAAGGGAATAAGGCATTGAGGTCAGACTTCATGATATCATAGAGCTTCCTTCTTACAAAGGATCAGCTCTCAAATCACAAGCTTTACAGTTGCAGATGAAAGCAAAAGGAAGGCATTAAGTGGCTTGATGTCTTGAAGGGGAAGAATCACACTGTACTTGTAAATAATGCCGACTGTCTCAGTAGACATTCTGGAAAACTGATTATTCTTTTTAGTTAACTTATGACAAAAACTCTACTTTCTATCTGCTTCTCTTGGAAGAAGACGTCACTAGTCAAAGCTATTGTTACCTCTCTACGCTAGGTATTACAACGAATAAACACTTTTCAGAGGACTGTCTTCCATGGAGGTCCTTGAGACATAACAATGAGCTAATAACATATATCTTTGATTGCTGAATTTGGTCTTCCCACTATAATGTTATCTTCAAATTGTAATGTTTCAAAAAGTTTTCCAGCAGAACAAAAAACTGAAATCAGTGGTGTTTGTGACATTGTCAGTAAATTAACATTATTGGAGTGGACTAAAAGCAGTATTTCCACTTCATGGGAAATTTTAGACCTGAAACAGTCTAAAGCAATAGCTATTCAATATTCTTTTTTTTTTTTGGAACATGACAATTCAAAGAAAATTTGAGCTAGAAAAACATACCATTTCCTAAATGAAGTGGGGTCTCTTAGTGAAACTGAGTATAAGCATATTTTGTTTGCTAGTCAATCTCAATATCACAAAACATATTTCAAAAGAAGCAGATAAAAATGGTAGTTACTCTACTGAGTGCTTCTGTCTATGTTTAGAGACTTTCTGACCCTCTCTCTTTGCAATCATTTGTACTAGAAACTTGATTTCTTAAATAAAATTAAGATTCTCTGCTTATTATTTGCTTTCAAGAGTTTTAATAATTAAAAAAATCCTCAAAATTGTGATAATGCTGTGTGCTGCACCATGCTGCAGGGTGTAATGGATTTACCTTGAATAGGATAGGAAAGCAAAACTGATTTATTGAAAGCAAGGCATGTTACAGTTCAGTAAAATAAAACACTCATGACTTTGGGGACATAACCATGCAGATATTTTTCCACATCGGCTTAGTATGCAGGCAAGCTCATATTGTGGGAGATTTTTAGTATGTGGCCTTCATAACCTATCATGCAGAGCTGCTGTGGGGATTAACTAGTTAAGATTTGTAAAGTGCTTTGAAGATTATAAGGCATTAAGTTGCATAAGTGCTAAACACTATTATTTAATACTTAAGTATTATAACCAAGCTTTACAGGACAACTCCTTTTCACCTCACTTGTATAAGCATTTGTGATTTCAATATAGTTGTTGCAAGAGGTAAAGCAAGCAGAACTGACCACAGAGAATGAAATTCCTTTCATGTTTCGCTACTGGAGACTAAAGCAAGACACAACTGTAATGGTATTGCAGAAAATTTAATTGAAAAATAATTATTATGAAACACAATAGTCGATTCAAGAAATCCACATAAAAATGCAGGTCTCCCTAAAGTGCAAGTTCTGCCATCCTTACTTAATAATCTATGTCCTATTTTACCCAAGTAGACCCACTGACTATTCTCCAGGAAGTAGAATTCCAAACCTAGATCCATAGATGGACCAAATATGTCAATTATATCAGATGAGAATGTTGCCAAGTAACATAACAGTAAGGATGGGTAAAGTCTGTGCACTGGTATATTGTACTTCATACATATTTTATCTTTGATAAAAGTTATTTAAGTCAAAATTTTGGAAGAAAGATGAACACAGAGAGACTGTTGTCAGACTGCTTTAGCCATTCAGCTTAGAGGCAACTTAAAACAGACTAGAACGGCACGGTGCACATTGTTCAGAGAAAAGTCTTGTCTGCATATCGTGGCAAATTTGACCCTACGCACTCTGTTAACAGGGTCTTACCAGTCTTTTGACCAGCTATCCCAGGAGACATCGGAAACCGGAGGTAGTATACGTCATTCAGATTCAATTCCTTAAGCTCAAATGTGTCCATGCAGAGATCCAGGGCTTCTTTGTTCTCGTCAGGTTTTATCAGTTTTCCAATCTTTTATCTGAGGCTCCGTTCGCCTCTGCAGTTGCTCTCCCACCTCAGTGGCACAGCTAAAGGAAGAAAAGCAACTCAGCTGTAATGTTCTTTTCTTTTGTCTTTTCAGGAACCTTACTGCTTTCTGCTTTGTTTAGAGAGTCTTAAACCGTACAATAGCAGCTACTCATTATTCATTTTAGATTCAAATTATGGGTTACTTATGCTGTTGCTCATACCAACAGTAAACGACTTGACCTGCATTAGTATTCTTAATGCTTATTTTGGCACAAGTGAAATCGTGTTTCTGACAGGGCAGATATTTACCAGGTACATTACAAATTTTGTTACAGAAAAAAATACAGCTAAGTCTTCTTATGACTCAGTTACTGAGCTTGAAAGATACAATAACTGCTATCAATTTCATGTACTGTGCAGAACATGACACACAGTTTGGAAACAGGTGAATGTGGCTCAGTTTTCATGTGATTTTAGTATATTGAGCAAGACTGAAACACTGTAAAAATAGAACCTTCAACAAAGGTTTTTGAATGGTGCTTAAAACCAGTATCTGGTGTATAGGACAGAAAGAAATATAATAAGTGAGCATCCCATCAGCCTCTCCATGCAATGGATCACGCACCACTAAAAGGCAATCTGTATGTGTCATGCTGGCAGTACTGAAACACAGCATGTCCACAGCCTCCCCATACTCACAGCAGACCACGATTCAGTACAGGAAGATCATGTGCATCTTTTTCATCTTTTTCTTTCTTCAGATGACAGATGAGTTCAGAATACTCTGGGCCATAAATAGTGTCTTTCTCTGCTCAACTATTTACCAGAAGTACTGTGATTAAGTCTGACTCCTGATGACGTGAACTCACAGCAGAAACCATTTTCCCGGGTCTGTAGAGTCCTCTGTCTTATCTCCTTAGTTCCTGGAGCTCCTACTCTTCCCATACATACCCACGTCCTATAACTATCAGGACCTAAGAAACCAAAATGCTCATCTCGACTCAAAGCACTGGGCTTTGTTTTCTCATTCATTGACCCACTCCATGGAGGAGGGTGGGGTGGAGGGGAGTTTAGTCTAATTTAATTACTTCTGATCACCAAGGAGCAGAAAATATATGCAATGCACTCCAGTTGGACCCTCCTGCCCAAACTGCATCAGAGCTAGGAAAAGTCTTGTGTTAGCTGCCAATGTGTACAGCAGAGATTTATATCCCAAGTAGAGAAAAAAGGTCTTTCTTGCCAAGAAAACTTTTAAGATCAAGGAGTCTGAATTTGAATCTTAATATTTCTAAATGTGTTCCCACAGAATTCCCCTTGCATACTCACTTCAGTGAAATACTAAAAATGTTTCTTCTGCTCCTTTGTATTTAAAAAGAGAGTGATAGGAGGCTTTTTGGATGTGGTTCTTAAAAATGGCTCATGGATGCATTATATTCCAAGACCTTTTTTCTGTTCATTTACCTTTGCCCATTTTTAAGTTAACTGAGTAACAGAGTGAAATGTCTTATGCTTCACTGCAAATATCAAACTGATTTTCTCTGCCTTCTTTGAAAATTTCATTTAGTTTTATGAAAATATATTTGAAAAAAAATAACAAAAAAATAAGATAACCTTTCTAAAAATAAATCCAAGCAAAGGAGCATGTGTTGCAGTCTTCTCAGTCTTGAACAAGAGACTTAGTAAAAAATGTGACTTTTTCTCACCCTTATAACAATTAACCTAAAATAAGGCAGGAGCTTCTTAAGATCTGGGAAAGACTCCTATTATTGTTATGGGTCCCTCAAGAGGTGGATGGGATGGGTAAATCTTCACCCCTGTATATCACCTTCTCGCCAGAAACTTTTTCCAGCATCTTTCTATGAGCAAAAGGAAACTCAGATCCAGCAATGCAAGTGGAAATGGAAGATACTTGTTGACGATGCTCTTTTTTTTAGAACAAATAATCCTTCTAAATTTTCTCATCTTGAAAATCCACCTTTTTTAGTTCACTGAAGCTGTAGGTTCAGTTTTCTTGTGTCTAAATATCCTAATACCAGTACGATCACCCAAAATACATAACAGAAATTTAATAGACTTTGAAATCGTTAACTATTTTAGACTTACCCATACAGCTCACTTTCTGAAGACTCAGATTTCTCCTTTGGAAGCAAACTGGTTTTTGTCTCCTCAACGCCACCAGCAGGGAGGAGAAGGTAGCATGCTTCTCTATTAATCTCACTTGAAACTTTCAGGCCTTGAGAGAGCCACCACCGGCAGCAAAAGCACCTGACATGAGGACAGAAAGATGTGGTTAAAATGTAGTCCCCCCCAAATCTTTAAATCAAAAAGATGCATAAAATGTTCTTCTTGAGCACTAGTAGACTTTATGTTAGCATCTCCGTGTTTTGACAGGAATTGCAACAAAGATCTGAAGGGAAATGGCTGTGTCGGGGAGGGGACAGCAGTTAGAAGACTGGGGTATGCTATGCTACATTCAGACCGATGAATCAAGCAGGCCACAGCACTCCTACTCCCTGGCTATGATGCCAAGTGTTATTGCATAGGACAGGGTGCAGGGAACTGTCTTTTACGAAAAATCTCCAGCCTGTGCTGTCCTCTGAGCCAAGTTCATGAATTACCTGGTAAAGTCCTAACTGGCATCTGCCAAAATATTGCATGAAGCATGCTAACAGCTGAACAGCTTGGACATTCGAAGCACAGTGGCTGAGCCTAAGCCCCTGGTTTTTTTTAATCCTTGCCAATATAGATGCAGACCTAGGTCCTGTTTACCTGAAAAGAATCCTATGCTCTGCTATCATGGGCAGTGGCTTCTCTGATACGGTGATATGGCTTCAGCTTATGCATGCCCACCTATCACAAGCAAAAGCTATCTAAGACATGCCATAAAACAGATTTTTTTTTCCAGATGTCACTGAGGCAATTGCTAATGGCCTTAATGAGAGATGACAACCTCTGAAAGCTGCCACTTGAGGAAAGCAATGAGTTAGTTGAAAACCAGGAAGAGGAAATGGTGGTGGATTAAAGCTATTACTGGGTGCCTGAAAGAACAGTGTCACAAGAAGAACATTCCCATTCTACTTTCCTGTTTTCGACAGATAAAAAATGTGTTTCTGGTTGTACAGCATTATGATCATGTATCATTCATGATCCTTACAGCTATCTCATTATTATCTTCATACCGTAATGCAGCCTTTACCTTCTCTGGATATTCTTACACAAAAAGTTGTTTTGCTTCTACCAGTTTAATCCCTCGCAATCACACTTGTCACATAGCTGTGCACTAGCTTTGCACCAACAGTGCAGATTTTTAGAGCTTGATAAGCACATCCCTGCACTCATACTTGGACAACATATACAATTCCCCCTAAATCAGACACGTGAATGCTGCTGAGCCATCTGCTTGAAGATATGCTTAGTTATATAACCTGAGTATTTCCTCATAAATGAAGATATATCAGTTAGATGGCTGCAGAGAGGGGTCTGTGTACATGAAATATCCACACAAGACCAAAAAATACAATGCAAGAGTTGTACGAGACCTGTGCCCTTCTGTAGCAGTCTGTGAAGGCCTAGCAGGATCCCCTAGGCCATCATAAATGGCATAGAAGTCTATACTTTGACCACTGAACTAAGCCCTAGTATCTTCATTTGAGTGAGTATCCAAGATCCCTTTAGTCAGTATAAGACCTACTCAGACCTATTCAGCGAGTTCAGAAAGCAGATCAGATGGCAAAATATAGGGATGCTTTGATTTATGAGTCCTAAACTTTCCAAACATGTTCTTTTTGGCTGATTTGAAGTAAGAATCACAAGACCACACTCTGACCCCAAATTTGCACATGCTACAAATGTGAGGTGCCCATGGAGATTTTTGCGCTGCTTTAATAAGTGCTTACAAGCAGCCCAACTAGAAATGTGACTTGCTTTTCTTGGTGTGCGACATACAGATTAAGTTTACGTATTTGTGGAACCATGTAATTTGTTGGGTTTTAATACAATTTTACCCAACTTTACTGCAGCATTAGTAGTTCACTTGTATTACTGCACAGTTTGCTTTATACCATATGTATATGTATTCCATATTATAATAATAGAAACAAATATTAATCAGATATTTTCAGCACGCGTCTCCAAGAGTCATGATATTTTGCCTAGTTTCTGTTTGGTATTGTTACGAATTAAGTGTTTCTGCTTTGTACAAGTGTCTCATTTGTTCATTTCACTGTATTTTTTCTGTTCTAAACAGACTCTCAAGCTGTAGTCATCATCTAAGTGTCTAAATCACTTTTCAAGCATATGAGTATTTTGAAGGGTACAGAATCAGCCAGCAGTCTCACAATTCTGCCTTGTCTGTTTAGCTCTGCCCTTGCACCCCAACTTCATATCTGAAACTAGAGATGAGTTTAGTGGACATTCTGGCCCAAAAGACACACTAGACCAGGATGCAGCAGCTGAATCCAGCACTATGGTAGGAAGCTACGGTGTGTCACACCTTTTAAGCATACCCTAAAGACAAAATGATATTTCAGCAATGGTTCCCTGTCTACTCTGAGTAGGAGAGAAGGCAAGTTTTCAAAGAATTTGGTTTGTTCAGAGAAAAGGTTATTGGTCTGAAACACAAACCACTTGTTGGATGGTGGCAGGTATGTTCTTCATGCCACTCCCCACTCTTGGGGACCATTATACTTGTAGGAGATACCCAATCTCCAGAGAGCGGACTGTACATGCCAAGTCCAAGGCTGCCACTGCTGCAGGACATTGAAAGAAAAGGAAAGGGACAAGATTTTACATAAGAAGGCCCTTCTTAGTAGGAGATGCCTCAAATCAGCAAGCAGCCAAGGACAAGCCATGAGCTATAAAATTATATTACAAAACTGGGATAATTCCTTTCTATTCATGCACATAATTGTAATGATTATGCTCACTTCTACAACAAGGAGCAACTCTTTACTATCTGGAGTCAGGTAAACAATTAGTTTAAATATCTTTGAATATTTGATATTTTGTACAAAGTGTGGCAGAGAACATCTGAAATACAAACATTTACATCACACTTATATCAGTAATTGTATTCTCTCTCTTATGTAAGAAGTCTTCATTTGTAAATATTCTGATTTTCCTTTATTTCAGTTCATTGAAAGCTCTAACACCTCTATATTAGAAGGTTCTCTCCCTAGAATTTTAAATTTAAATACAATGAAGATGATATAACCCTTTAAGTTTTTCTCCAGCCCACACAAATTCTCAAGCTTAATGCTACAGAAGTGTTCCTTTTGGCAACACTGAAGCATTTCAGTTTATTAGCCTGCTCATTCCAGGAATTTCAGAGAAGTGATTTTAGCAAATTAAATCCCGTAAGCACACATCAAAAGATACTTGATTTGCAATCAAAATTTTTGGTAAAAGTTTTACATGATGAGTGGAGCATTCTGTTTACTTCCATTGTCAATAATTTTAATGATGGATGCATGATTTGTGTAGTGATTTGACTAAAAGAGACAATCAAGGGCAAGATTACTGCTTGATATCTCTTCCAAACCCAGAAAGATCACAAAAAGCAAATGCAAGGTCAGATTTCACTATCATCACTCACATTCAGTAGTGCTTTCTAGTTGAGTAAGTTGTTACTGGCTACCAATCCAAACCTACCTAAAGAAATTTAGCTTAAGTTAAGCAAAATCAGGCTGTTTGAAAGTGAACATATATTACTGACAAGTTCTCTCTTTGTATGATTAAAGGGAAATTTATCCAAGGGCCAAATTTAGACTGTCAATGAGAGTTAGCTACATAATACATCTGATGATCTGGACACAAGTCCTAAGTCTCTCTTGCTGTGTATAGTACTATATATCTGCCTCATTACAAGCCTGAAGAAGGGCTTCAGCTAATCAAGATACTAAAATTTTAAATCTAATGTTCGTATGAATTTTTAACTTGCCATGAAAACCTGGCATTCATAAATCGTTTACAAAAATGTATGAAGGCACTCTTTGCCATCTCTGACAGATTCATCCCTCAGATCAACAAAAATCCTTGCAGAACTTCAAGATAAGCTAAAATATATGCCTTTGTAAAAATCAAGAAGAGTTGGCTCTGCTCTGTAAGAAAAACTTACATACACGTCCAGCCAAGAAGGAAGGGGAAGTGGTACAGACATACATGTCTTAGGAAGGACCATCTCAAAAAAGAAAATATAACAACAACAAAGGCTAGACAGAGGTTATTTTCCTTGACCACAAGAAGGATGCTGCTACATGACCTAAAGAACAGTCTTTGCTATCATTACTGTTGATGTGGCAATTTTATTCTTTTGTTGGAAAGGAAAAAACTGCGACCTGTTTGTGAAGAACAGAAACATGAGGAAAAATCACATTCTTTGGTGATTATTGTTCAAAGCAGTTTAATCAGAAAGATGTCACCTACACAGCCATCTACAGTTGCATAAGTAATTTCTTTGTAGACAACTATGTTCACTAAGCATAAAGGCATCAGTGACAAAGACAGAAACAAGGGAAACAGTATGTGAGTTTTCTCATCTTCTAGGAAGTTCCCACATTTCCCTAGGAGTTTTCAACAACATTTTTGAAAAGAGCAGCAACTTCAGTTGTAGCTGCAGATAAAAATGCCTAATTTTAGGCTCTGACAGAACAATTCTGTTAAAATTTCCCTTCTCTTTGGTGCTTTCTGAGGAGCAACCTGTTGTTCTGCAGTTTCAGGCTGATTATTTCAACCCATGCTTTCTACCACAGATGCACAAAGTTGCATTTTCAGGAATGGCCATTGCTCTTGGAATCCAAGTCATTTGTTTTCACATTGTCTGCCTGTCAATATATTTGCCAGTCCGTAAAGGCTCTGATATCAGTATCTAACCTATTTGTTCACCATCTTGAGCAGAATTTCAACACACAGCACTTAATTCACCTACCAAAGAGATCCGCAGTCATAGGTAGACTGCATTCAACACTTGAGCTAGCTCACTCAAATTCTAGTCTGGGTAACTTTGCACTGAACCTCAGCAGATGCTATAGACATAGCCACAATGTTTTCTTTTTGGCTCTCTGTGATAGAGGAAAGCACTGAAAATCAGCTTTATTGAATCTCTAAATATGAAGCTGATTTTTTGAAATAAAAGGATGAGGCTTTTCTAGGAAATTATCTGTGGATAAAGAGCCAAGTAGTTCAAATTTGGAAATCTAACTCCTAGGGAAAGGTAGAATTTTTTTCACATATTCTAATAGCTAGCTGAGAAGAAGGTTCACGTGCTATACTCTATGAATGCCATCCCTATGTGCTTAAATCTCACCATATGGATGAGCTTTGGCAGACACCAAATTGTTAGAGCCATGAGATAGATGAATGTCTGAAAAAGCAGAGCTTTCAGTGATGAGCACTACGACACCTCCATCTGCCTCAAGGAACCAAATCCACTGTATTCTTAGCCAAAATCCCTTTGTTAAGGGACATTACCTTCTGTCTTGGTTTCACACTGCTCTCTACCAGAGTATTAGTCTAAATTTCCTGTCCTGCCCCATTACGTAAGCTTCCTCTTAAAGCTTACTTTAGCGTCTTAGCTAAAAATACCAATTTATATCTCATATCCAGCAATTAAAGTTTTACGCTTCAGTTTCATTTTGTCGTTTCTGTAGAAGTATCTGAAAGGGTTAATGAGATTTAAATATATTCAACCAAATATGAGGCATTAATTATCTGCCTTATTTCATGATAGAAATTACCTAATTGTAATGGAAAATTATCTACCAATGTATCTGATTCATTCTCCATGATGTTATCAAAGTTAGTAACAGCCTTACTGGGACTGTCCAGGGAATAAAAAATTCTAATTATATTATCTGGTTCTGACTGGGCTGATAGCACTTTACAAAAATAAAAAGCTATTGTATGTAGACTATTTAAATCTAATGTAATTGGGCTGCATGAACAGCAGTTTAGAAAAATCCTAATGTGTGGTTTGCTATTTAAAGAATCTTGCGGGCTAATTCAAACAAAGAATAATCTTTCTAAAATGTGTGTCTGATTATTTTTTCAAGTTTTTCTGATTGATTTGGCATGCAGGAGAGTAATAGAACTGTAACTAGTGTGATGAAGTTGTCAAGCAGAAAATTACATTCCTGACAAATCAGTTTGATTTTTTTGTGTTTTTTTTTTCCTTAATGTCCAATAGTTTTTAACATAAATATGTAATTCACTGCAGATGAGAGTCCTTAGACCTTTTTCTGAGACCAGCCTGGAACTGATGGGCTAATGGACTCTAAAACTTCTTTTTCCTTAAACAAAAGAAGAAATCCTATCTCATACATCATCTGCCATTCAAGACAATATTTCTTTGCCCTGTCTCAACCAAAGCAGACAGAATTCCTAATCTGACTAATTTTCCTTGATAGCCTATCTAGCTGCTGCACACACAGTATTTTTTAATGGGAGAAGCAGTCTTTGCATACAAGCAATGAGCCAGTCAGCCTTTTTTGGAGACACCCAAAAACTTCTTGACAGGAAGTATGACAGTTACTACACATATGCAGCAGTTGTTTCTGAAACTGAGGGAAAGGGTCCCAAAATTCCTCTGGATCTGAAAGAGTTAGAGACCAAAGAGGTAATGGCTGTAAATACAGGAGGAAACGGGGACACTGTAGCTGCCTGGTGGAAAACTGAACTCTACAGGGAGCTACGTCTCAGTATCTATACCATACCTCAGGTATAAGCTATATGTTCCTGTTTTCTGGCAGCTGAAGATCTGCGGAATCCTGCTAGCAGTGGAGATTACAACAGGCTTCTTGCTTTAAAAGGCACAATAAATGACCAAATTTACATATTATATTCCATTCTTACATGAAAATACGTCGTAACAAGAAAGAGAGCTGTTGGTTTGGCAGTGGTTTGTGTTGTAAAGTTCTTGGTAGTACTCCAAATGTGCTTTTTATAACATTTCATCCTATTCTCTGTGTACTATTTTAATTTTAAGAAATCCTGTGGTTCTTTGTCTTTGGATGTTGTCTGGAAATTACTAATGGGTTTTTATAAAAGTTCTTTATAATATATCCTAGGGGTTTATTGAAAGTCCTGAAAGAAACTTGTGCTGGAGCTAAACAGCAAGGCAAAGACATAACAGCTACATATTACAAGCCTCAGTGCTCATCTAGTACTTTATCTGCACCTTCTCTACTCTCCAAAAATGCAAGCAAACCCAATGGCAAGGGGGTCTCAACAGCATCTAATGCCATTGATTCTAGTAGCGAGAATCATGAGAAGAAACAATCTTCCATACAACCTGAACACAGAAGCCAAATTTGCTTTCATAGACTTAAAGCACTGGGTTTAAAAAGAATGAACACATTTATTCTAAAATATTTTAGTTCTAAAAAATTTTATCGTCTGTCCTGACCCACGGCCATTATAACCAGCAAATCCTTTATCTCAGTTGCTGTATTATTATTGTCTCTTTAATAATCTTTTACTTCTTATCTATGTAGGAAATTGCCTGGTAGCTTCAGGAGGTCAGGATATGGGAGATAAGTGCATGAGTAACACACAGACTGGGGCCACAGCACTACTTCAAGCCAGTTCTGTGTGTTAACTCATAACTACCTAAGTTAAAAAGCAAAATACTGAAGAAATAGATTGTCATTGCCTTTCCCTCCAAGGGTACGGGGACCACCACCACTTTGTTTTGTCTCTCTGAGCTTCAAGGTTGTCACTGTTGAACACTGTTGACAGGTCTACATGAGCTTGAACTCAGGCTAAGAGTCCAGGTTGGAGCCAGGTTAAGCTTGTTCAGAGACATTTGGGTGTCACTGTGCTGCATCTCCTGCTATGCTTGGCTTTGAGAAGATGTTTGACCAGCAAGAAGCCTGCTAGCATCTAGCTGAGCCTCACAGCTCAGGCTCTGCTCCAACTCAAAGCATCTGTTCTGCTCCAGATGAGCTGTCCCTCAAAGCAGAACAGCTGTGCTCCTCTGACAGTCATCTCAGCTAAAGCACTTGCACAGACACACTGCAAGCCAAGCCAACAGTGAATAACAGAGGCAATTGAACACATCATTTCATCCCAACTCCCCATTGTCACATGTTTCTGACACACACATGCTTTTAAAAAAATTGGTCTCAGGCTACCTTATGGGATTCAAGTCCCATTTCTGGTTGTGTCTAGACTCACTATACACAAATAGTAGAGTCTCATGGCCTCTCTCAGAAATGTGTATGTCACAAAACGTCGGTTTCCTCCCACAGATCCAAGAAAAACCTCTCAGTCAAGTGAGGGAACTCACAAATTGAAATGAAATACTGTACCAGGCTTCAGAACGCCTTCATTGAAGAAGTGGGCAGGAGGCAGCAGATTTCTTCCCACTGCTTCTCTGATATGTCATGCTACGCTCCTGATAAATGTACTGCTGTCCTAGAGTAGGGACACAAGGCCACATTTAGTGATAAGAGGAAAATATTATATTCCAAAGTTGAAACACATTAGCAAATATTTTGCTGATTTTGTCTGAAAGCATTAAGGAAGGAGCAGAATTAAACTTTAAAAGATTAGATTTACTCTCTGTTCCTCTTCAGATCTCCTGAAGTCGTAACTGCCAACACTGAAGAAGTAACCACCAGCTTTAAAGGACTAACAAGTTTCAGAGTTATTATCTTAGCTCTCTAACTGCTGAATGATAGTCACTGTTTGAGGGAAGCAGATCATGTGCATTAAGAATTTAATGTGTGTACATTTTGCAGAATCACAATTGACTGAGTGAGATGTCCTAGTGAATAAGCAGCTCCTGTTAAAATCCTTCTAAGCAGCTGTGTGAATGGCTGTGAGCATGACTGAAGGACAATTCCTCCATGAGTTATCTTCCATGTTCTGCAGAACAGAAATGACATTACAAGAAGGTAGTAAACACATTGTGAAAATGAGTCATTAGACCTAGAGTTACAGGCGATCTGCACTGAAAATCATTTGGATGTATTTGTAGAGGGTGCATTGTGACTACTGCTGCCTTCCTGGGGAAAAAGGTGATTAAAACTACAAAAATCTTAAAGTTACTTCTTACATTACTGTGATTCTCCCACATGAGTTTTTAAAATATCCAGTATTCTACTCAGTTATATAAAATTCCCTTTTAGATGACAATCTTTAAGAGATTTCAAGGGAAGAGAAGGTTTGTGAAGTCTGTGCTTACAGACATGAAAAATGTTTTGCTTCATTGCCCTCCCTTAGCTGTGCTGCTTAATTTCAGAGCTCAATGCTGCTATTATCAACGAAACTGTATATTGTATCTAATTAATAAAAACAAATAAATCTTCTGAAATTGAGATATTTAAGCACCTCAAAATTATCTAGGGCCTTTGTTCTCATTATACCAACATGGTTCCCTCAGGGCCCCAACGTGGTTCCATTAGTGACCTTTAAAAGACCCAGAGTTCCATGACAAAAAAAAGTCAAGTTACACACTGCACACCAGTTTCTACATACTGCAGCTGACAGCATATTGCCTTCAGCTCCTCTACTGGCACAATTATTCAGTTATTTTCACTGATGTACCTAAGACTCTTCAATAATAATCACAGATCCTTGAAATCCTCAAGGCTTCTCTATTTTGAGTTTTCATACATGGAAATATTTATGATATCCATAAATACAGAAATCATCAAGAAGAACCCAGAGTAAAGTATATAATTTTTGCAAATAGGTTAAAGAATGAGTTCATTTTCAATAGACTTCCAAGGAGATGTCACAGAAATGTAATGAACAGAATACTAGAGTGTTCCATGACCACACTGGAATCTGGGGATCAGGACTTTTCCAACACTTGTCAGGCTTACAAAATTCCCTAAATATTGTAAACCCAGCAGTAATTTGTGTCAAATTACTCTCAGATTGCACAAACCTTACACTGGGGTCAACAACATTTCTAAATGTGTTTTGAATAACACCACTGAAAATAGTATAAAAAATTAATAAGCATTGTAAATTATTTTAGCTTGGAAGCTTGGCATTATCTGTCAAAAGCAAACTGCACCTTCAGTGCATACATTCAGACCTGTGCATGAGGCACAGTAAGCAGCTTTCTGTGGAAGACAAAGACAAGCTGCTTTATCTCTTACTTCTTCTATCTGTAGTTTGCAAAGACTAAATTCTTCTACGTGGATAAACAAGATGGAAGACCAGTGGGAGAAAAGGCTTTAAATACATTAAAATGAGAAAAAATTACTCATTCTTTTTATTATGGCTACTTAAAACATCAGGCAGATTAGACATACTATGTAACGCTAACAAGTCATTGCACATTATCAGTCATCTGATTCTTGTTCAATATGCAATTTTTATGTCACGTGGTTGTAACGAAATTAACAAGCAATGGTACTCTAACATTATTTTATTCTAATTGAGGAAGATGTGGTTCACTGCTTAAAACATTGTAGCTAGTGATATTTATTGTCTTCTGACACATTGAGATTCAAGTAATGCTTTCCATTAATTTAAATACATTGGACAAACATGTCCAATGTATGATGATAAACAAAATTATCATCAAGTGGAAATCTAAATCCAGACAAGTAAAAAAAAATAAAATCTAGCAGATCATAATGAAATAATCCCTTCTACAAGTATTCATTACTGTTCTACTGGGAGCTTTGGCTGATCAAAAATTCTTGAAATTATCCTTTCCCATTGCAAAGCTATTCTCATACCCCATACTATGTTGGGGTGACTCTGATACTACTACTAAAGAAAGCTGCTTCAGATTTTTTATATTCTATATATATCTTCTAATTATTTTACATAGCTTTTCATTAGAAATCCATATACTAACAGGAAGAGTCCAACTTCCTCTTTTATTTTAGATTATCATGCAGTATTAGAATGGAGGAGAGAATTTTGCACTTCTAAATCCTACTATCCACAACTTGTTTTGTACTCTGAACTCATTCTGTCATACATTTTCTATTGCAGGTTTTTGAGGGGTCCTAGATGCCAAGAGAAAAGCTTACTTTTAAATATTTAATTTTCAGTAATTAATGAATGAGATTCTGGCTGCATTGAAGTAAAATGTAAACTTCTTTTTACTTTAAAGGAGACAGATTTTAGCTCAACACAGAGCATGTGGCAAGTAATTCCTCTCCAGAATAATTAGAGAACAGAAATACAATCTTCAATAGTAATTACTGATCACTTACACTAAGAGTCAATTAGGTCTCACTAATACGCTTTTATATATTATCATTTAAAATAATCAGAAACAATAAATAACACTAGTTCTGAATGTTCAACAGATTTTTTGGTCCTGCAGCCATTTGTACAAAGTGAATGAGAAAAAGAGAGGGAAGAGGCTGAAAACTACTATGGATGTAACACCCAAAAGAGAAGCGAAGACCAAATAAATCTAACATTTGGATGGATACCTTAAAGTGACTTCAAACTGAAGAGGGAATTATCCCCTATTAGGTTTATTTAACATTATGAAAATGGTCTAAAATGTACTAAAAACACAGGGAGATTTGCCTTTGGCATCACAACTACAAAACATTTTCAGCCTGTAAGAACCACAACAGTTGGAAAAATAATGAAGACACAAGAGTGGAAAGGAAAGAGCTGAAAAACTGAGTGGGGGAGGTTTAGCTAATATCCATTTAACATCAGAACATTGTGGGTATTTTGTTATAGCATTAAAAGTCCTGGGCTTCCATTCAAGTGTGAGAGTTGATGATAGCCAAGCTAGCCAAAAGACTGTACAAGCAACCTTGGGTTAGATTGTTTCCAAAAGAGTACAATTTGTAACACAATTTACCATGTGATTTTCTTTTCTCAACTTAAACCTCTCACCCTCCCAGTCTAAAAATGAGACAAGCTCAATTTCAAATCAAAATCCTTTGCAAGTTGCCTTTAACTCCACCATCAACTCTTGTTCTAAATTAAGAGTTTCATGTAAGCTTAGCTGCTCCTACCAGCTCTCCTAAGTTCTCTCTCTTCTGGAAGAACAAGAACAATAGATGCTTGTATATTCAATGATGATTTGCCCTCAAATTTCACGGTGGGTAGACTCTGAAGTTATGGAAACTGTTTTTAGTTTAATTGGTAATATAATGGATATCAGACTCTATATGTCTTCTAAAAACCTCCTGGGCTTCCAAGTATCGTATAAGGGGTCACATAAAACATACATTCAAGATTAAAACAGGACACCACAGCAGTGCTTGTTGGTAGACCCTGTAGCATCTAATACCGCAACACTTTAGTTGGATAGTTGAGATAAAATAATACATCTGTCTAGGCCCAAAAGTGGGTACGTTCAGATTCTTCACACCATAAAGAAATGCCGGATAGTAATCACATTATATTCTCTGTAGGTCGTGGTCCACCTTTGTACATTGATTTCACACACACACACACCACTCCCTCCAGGGATATGGACTAGTTCAAACGGGAAATATTTCAGGACATTCCTATGTCCTGTTTTATCCAGCAGACTGAATGACATCATAACCACCATGGTTACAGTAGTTCAAAAATCACAAGCTAAAAAATCACAAGTTATTAAAAATATAAATTTAATGTTTTCTTATTTATTTTAATGTGTTTGAAACACAAGATGCACCTCAGAGAACAGAAGCTTAAATAACTGCATAGTACTTAATGCCCAAAGTTGCCATGTGGCATAACCTGCAGAGATATGTCAATTATTTATGAAAATCTGTATCATTTTTAAGAGGGAAAATGTAGTTACTAGATTCAGACTTTAAGATTTTGAAGTTAAAATTAATATTTTAGACTATACATTAAAATGATTATATAGAAACCCAACTGTACTTCCCATTTTTAATAAAAGATATTACCTCACTATGAACTTGTCTCTCTTTAGCATCCTGTCAGATAGTTTTCATCTTTTCTGGATGTGTAGACCATTATAATTTTTCAACTGAAGCACAAACACCTTTACAAATCTTTAATGACATAGTGTTCAGAGACCACCAGAAGTAATCTGATCACACCCCTCTAGACACCACAGGCTAAATAATTCTAATTCTCTAACAAGCCCTATTACTTATGTTTCACCAAATCTCATACCTCATAAAGCATCCAGTTTGTTGCAATAGTTTCTGATACACACTGGTAAAAATTTGATTTTACACCTGATTACAGGTTTGCTTCATTCTCATTCCCAGATACTGGGTTTTGTGGTGCTGTTTTTTCAGACTGAAAGAGCATATTACTTACTACCTGATGATATTTTCCAGGAACTCATGTGCCATAATCAAGTCACCTTTCAGTTATCTTATTCTCTTTAATTACGCCATTATAAGACATTTTCTCTAATTTTCAAATAATTGTTTCAGTTCTTTTCTGAGGCCTATTTTTGTCTGTGTAAACACTATAAATCCACTATCAGTTTATAATAATTTTACCTGTCAGGTAGACTTCTTGACTTTACCTACTTGAACTTTATCCGCTACTACCTGAGTCTGTGACTGCTAAACTGTCCTGAACTAATCTGAAATAGGAAAAAATTGTGTCAGAGAAACAAAATAATGTATGCGCAGTTGAACAAATGCAAAGGGATCTCAGGAGTACACACAGATCAGCAACATTAAGAAGGTGGAAGATACAAATGGCCAGATACAAGTGCTTCAGTAAGAATGCTCTTCAGCAAGAAACATTTATGACTAAGACTCATTATATAAAAATTCAAATCCCTCATTCTTTTGTGGGAAGTAACAAATGTCACATACAGAAGCCAAATCACCTTTCTACTCCTACTTAATAGTCTGCTACTTCAAAACTTCCACTAGTCTTTTACACAGCATCAGAATTGGAGCATTCATTGTATTGCTCATCTACTACATCTTTTTAAGTGTTACCATTTTCCACACTGCTGCGCTCTAGAGAAGGCCTGTACTATTTTTACCTAGTTATATGATCCTGCATTTTTTAGTATTAAACATTTGTTTTTCTTGAATAGCCCACTTGAGAAAATAATTCACTGTTTTATTTCAATTATTGTGATATCTGTAAGTTTCATTAGCACTGATTTCCAGATCACTGATTAAAATATTGAGGAGTCTATTACCTACCATTAAGGAAACACAATAGGAAAAGACTCTTTTTGTAAGGATTGCTGTGAAACGTAGCTGAATCCAGGGGATTTCTCCTACCCCAGCCCAATAGGGTGCTGGAGTTCCATGTTCCAAAGTCCAGTTGCTGGCCAGGCGGAGCATGTAAGCCCAGTACACACAAAGAAAAAACATACACACACAACCAGCCCCATGGACCAACAGAGAGCAGTGCCCTTACCAGCACTCACATCAGCACAGACGGTGCTCACATAGACATGAACAGCATGGGAAGCCTGATCCTGTTACTGCCCTGTTGCTGATCAGGATTGAAGTTCACCAGCACTCAGACATGTGCATGGGTGCAAGTCTCTTCAGACACCAGCCCTGGACAGACAGACTGTGCATCTGCTGGCCTCCAGGCCCCAGTCTCCCCCAGTTGTTGGTATTGGAGCTATAGACTCTGGCATCTCCCTGTCACACCCCAGCAACTGGCAGTCAGGCCCCTCCTCCTACTCACCAGCTGGTCCAACTTGAAGCTCACTAGTGCTCACACACAGGCTCAGAACAGAGAGTGCACACACACAGGAGACAGTTAGAGTAAGATTAACAAGTATTTAGGACAGACTGAGGTGATCGAGCCCAGGGCTTAGATAAGTCTACCACACAGATGCCCACTTGACTGGATCCTTTTACCTTATTTTTGCTCTATTTTCCTACATTTGTTCCTCTCCAGCCCACCTTGAGCAATCCTTTCTCCTGGCTTTGGTCCTTCCCCTAAACAACCCCTAAGAAGTTTGACACATTCCTACAATCATCTTAAAACATACATTTCACTTGGTCCCAGATTCCCTTCCCCTACTTCCCACAGCAAGTCCCGTACACTTTTAGGCAATTGTTCTCTTCAGTCTGAGTGGCTTTCTAGGATGAGAGTTTTTGATTGATTTCTCTGCATGGGCTTCAGGCCAAGGTCAATGGGAAATCATTGTCCTTGGATGGTCTTTAGGAATCAGCTGATGCAGGATGCTCTGTTTCCACCGACCAGTGTATCAGGGTTTCTCCACGCACCATTGCTTCTCCCATCCTTACTGGATTTTCCTACTTAATGTGATTAGCCTTTAGTCAGACAACCTGCAAACTCTTATTTGCAAATGATAGCTACCACAATTATCACTGCATTTTGAGTTTTATGTCATAAAGATGCTTTTCAAGTTTACTTCCTTTTAGTCCAGTGACCTCCCAGTCACTTCTTTTCTGTCATATTTGTCCTGAAAAAGAAAAATATGTTTCTCAGATCAATTAAATCTTATTTCAGTCTATTCTACTGATTTATGGACTTATGAACTTGTCACAGCTGATAATGCTTTGATTCACAAGTAACAATGGATCCATTTCTGCCCCACATATCAGGCTGAAAAGACAGTATGAAATCATATACTGCCAATTAATTCTAAAAATCTTTTCTTTTGAACAAAAAATTTATCAGGATAGACTAATAAGAGTGGGCAAAATAGCTTTGAATAGACATATTCTGAGAGGTATTTTTTTAAAATACACTGCTTTGTCACATTGTATAAAAGCAGGAATAGCAGGAAAGGCAGACTACAGATTAGATTTTGTTGCCCTAGGCTTTTAGCAAACTTTAAGAAAATGGAGTAAGGCTGAATTACAAGCTGTTTTTTGCTAAGGGCATTAACATAAAAAATGGAAAATATGGAGGGCAGATAAGCAGGAGGAGATGTTGGTCTCTGTTCTCCTGCAAAACTGGTAATTAAGGAAAGTAATGCTGTTGGACTTACACTTTTCAAAAGATACTTGTTCCCTGTTCTGCTACTCCCACATTCCTTGTCTCTAACTCTCTACCTTCACCTCCCATACATCTCATGATGGTGGCAAGGCTTGGTTCCATGAAGTGGAAGACAACTGGAAAAATAGTATAAAACAATCACTTATACCGATCATCCAAGTGTCTGATGACATCCTTCTTTTGGCCTTTCCAATAGTCTCTTCAAAAGTCATTTTCTGAAGCAATTCTACTCTTGTAACTGTCTTTCTTTGCTTAGACTTGGGATTTAGCAGGGCAAAACATTTTTCAGAGTTATCTCAAATGCTGAATGGAAGCTGTATGATTCTCTACTGCTTTAGTGCAAACTGTTCCAGATTTGTTGTCTGTGTGCTCTGAGATTTTCTTAGGGCTGGGACATTTTTTCTTCAGAAATCCTTCTACATCTGGAGAAAATATCAGTAGGAATACTGGACTGATACTCTGGAAAGGGAGCTGCATTGCTAGGCCACTTGGGTGTTAGGTAACTTGTTAAATTGTAGTGACTGGTCTGTGTCTCAGTTTCCCCATCTGTAAAATCTACATGAGAGTACTTCCTGTCTTTGGTGAACTTTCAGATGAAAAGCATCATATTTATAAAAAAGAAGTGACTTACATCTTCTCTAGATCTACCTTCCTCTACTACCAATTTGCATACCAGTCCAGAATGAAACAAGAGGAGATTAAGGAAATTAAATGCATGCACACACAAGCAAACAATTTTGTTCATTTTCAGGACTGCCATAAAATCCTGTCATTTTCCGACTGATCCTTAGAAACAGATAAGATGGTACAGGATTGTGCTAGAAATAGGTTGAGTTCTACAAGTTCTACATTCTACAAGATATTTTCTATGCAGCTTTTTAAAGCAAAATACGTGAAAATCATTCAACACCAGAGCTGGCCATTGCAGTCCCTGTGTCTGTTCACTTGTTCCTAAATTCTCCAATGCTTGACAGATTTTCAGTTCAGAGCAGCCCCTATGATTATGTATCCCATCTCCACCTAGAAAAGCTCAAAAAATTTCAGGAGTGATTCCTGTCTCAAACCCTTGTCTTCTGTGTGTTCTACACAACTCTGACAACTTTGGATTTGAAAACACAAGGACTCAGGTTTGCAGCTAGTCTGAAGAGAAATGCATTCTGCATTGCACCAGTCAGCACTGGTGTCAGAGATACAGCTTCTCATGTTTCTTACTTTTATATTGCTCTGCTGCCTTTTGCACTCTGAGGTGTCAGTACAGCTTTGTTTGTAGACTTTAACAGCATCAGTAAATGTTTTGTGTCCCAAAAGCCTTTAGCTACCATGTCCCATATCATGAAATGAATGCCACACAACTGAAGACCTGTCTTGAATTTGTTCTTGTAGCATTTCATTGGTCTCTCTCTTATTTTAAGGTCACGAAATACAGTTTTGGCAATCTGTCACTTGACATATGTACCAGCACAGTTAGCAGATGGCCTAACCTAGATGAGCCTGCTGGAACAGTATTTTTATGCTGAGTATTTAACAGCACCCTAAGATTTTACTGTTCACAGTTTTATATAGACAATGCAGCAGCACAATTTGTTTATTCTCAGTAAGGTAGAGAGGTAAATCCTTTTAAAAGGCCATCTTGTGGCTAAAGAGCATTAGATTTTACTCTGATCTAGAACGATGGCATTACTTGCTTGGAGGGCATTACCTTCCAAAATTAACTTATCGTCTCCTGGCAACCAAACTGCTCTAGCTAGAGTGTCAAAGAGCCTTCTGCAGTAACCTGACAGAGTAGGTGATGCTAATTTTCTTTATTTACATCTTGAATTAAGGCCAGTGGAAATATTGTAACTACTTCCATAGTTGTTTTTTTTTCTTGCAAAAGAAATTGCTAAAAGTGTTACACAGATTTCACTGTATTGTAACACTGGGATGATCTCCTCCTCCTCCTCTGGCTCTGTATCATGTTATGTGATGCAATACCTCTAATTGTATACATTCCTAAGTGTATTAAGCTTGTCAGCACCTGCTATGACACACTATAAGCCTTCCTGTTTGCTATCTCACTTAACCTTCAAACTGGCATTCAATATATGTCCAGGTTTTCTTTATTCAGTACCCATTCAGTACTCAACTGATCAGAACCTCCAATCCATTTGTAAGAAAGCACCTCAGATCTCTAGTAGACCTGGAAGGCCAGATAAAGTTATTAATGATGGCAGGCAGATCATCCCAGGGGAGAAAGCGGCAGAAAGAGAAATGCAGCCTCCCTGCTGATTCTCCTGAGGATGCTTCTGAAACGTTGCTGGATTTTTGGTTGGTCATTTTGGATAAGCCTCTGTGTTGTGTTCTCCTAGACAGTAACAGCTGCAGTATTAAATAGGCAAAGGATATTGAAGCCTCTCTGCTGCTGTACAAAATCTTAGACAACAAATGAAACTGATGAGTATGCCAATAGTTATTAGTTACATAATTTTGTTTCATTGCTAAGAATAAGATTTGTGGCTTTTTGACACTTTCCAAGGCCTGAACCTTGACTATTTCTCTTGTGTTGGTAAAAAGAGGGGAATTGCAAAACTTTTTCTGCAACAAAAATTTAAAACATGCACACACATACACACACACATACAAAATGCACAACAACCTAAGAAGCTGACAGATCCTGGACAAAAGCCAGAATGACAGGAACTGAGCAAGTGGTCACACAATTTTCTGAGAACAGCTCTGTGGGGCTCATACCCTGAGGCTATGCTGTATATCACAGCAGCCAGAGATAAGGTGCTACGGATCAGAATAAAATTCTCAGCATCAATATAAAACTTTTCTCTGTTTATCTCTCATGTATAAAAATAAGCAGCAGTTCCCAGGGTTGACTTAATAGCTCTGTCAAAGGACTGGTTGCACTTTCTAACAATACCATTAATATAGAAGATATTAAATTCTATTGCTAAGTAACTGGATGTACATCAGCTGAAAACATAATGTCTCTGTGCTAGAGAAAATAAACATCAAAACATGTATCGGAGTGTGATAGAACTAAGTCTATGATTTAACAAATATTTTCCATAAAGGAAAATCTACTAAAAGACCCAGAAGGATATTTGTATAACTTGCTTTCATGAGTTCATTATCAAAATCCCATTGCTATTCTTAAGCTTCTTTTGCAGTAAAAAAAAATGAACTGGCAAAACACTTTAAAATCCTGAGGATCTTTGAAACCCCAGCTCTTTTTAGGGGCCGATGTACTGACCATAAACTCCAGTGTATCTGAAAATATTAGTTTGCAAAGTGAGTAGGAAATTGTAGTCTTGCTAACCTTGACAAATTCCTCAGGAATCCAATATGGAGCACTGAGGATAGCTTCAAGGATCCGTTTGCACAGAGAAAATTTGAAGCCTTAGCATCATATTTACTTTAACAATGTTGCCATTAAGCCCAACCAAGAACATTTATAGGGTACAGCCATTGTTACTTGATAAGTGTGTCATAGGCGGATTGCCCAAATTCCAGTTTAGAGACTCCCTTCACAGTGCACAGAGGTGTTATCCAGTCCTGGGCAAGGCTGCACATCCACACAAGCAGGGTCAGAGCCATGCACAGGCTACTGTTCTAACTGCTGGGCCCCGAGCAGGAGCAGCAGGGAGCAGTCAGTTGTCGGGGTAGCACAAAATGCCAAAACAGCTATTCCCTAATTCCTCTGAGGGAAAGGCAGGAGTTCACCATCCAGACCATGCTGACCTAGAGCCAGTAAAGGAGGTTTATTGAGATAGCCACTGCTCAGTACAATTTAAAACATGACATACTTTTTGGTGCATGGTTCACATGACTATGAAGCAAGATATATCTTCAGCTGCACTGCTACCTGAGGTTGTCTTCTTCAACCAGGAAGCCCAGCCAGCATGGCAGGTAACATTGCCACCGTGCAGCATGGGGGATGCAATGAAATAAACACCTGACCAGGCAGGCATGGCCAGAATATGTCCACACCACAGAGAGAAACACATGAGCTCATCCCTGCTGGTGAGCTCACCAGCAGTTTGCCTGTATTCATATAATGTGGCGTCTTGGCTCAGAAACAGGCTGAGGTTCTGCATTTAAAATACAGTGTGTGCTGTGAAATGGAATGCACTTTATTTCCCTAATATGAAAATTTTCTCACTAAGACAGCCACAAAGTTAAATGACCAGGCTTTATTTCCCTAATATGAAGATTTTCCCACTAAGCCACAAAGTTAGATGACCTCACATACAACTGTTTGTCTTTGCTATGTATCATGTTCCCCAAATTCACTTTTATTTGCAAATTGCCACTCACAGAAACAGATTAATTACTTGAGGAGCAAATCTTTGGAAAGCCACATGAAGCCATTTAAAAGACAAGCTTCTCTAACTTTTTATTAGTAGTTAAAAGTGAATCTGGAGAGATGAACACTACAACCGTCCATTACCTGCAGTTGTCAAGGTAACAGCTGCTTTAGGATTAATGCCCAAAAGATAGTTTGTCTTTCATCACAAACACTACAAATATTACATGTGTTAGTCAGCTAACTGGCTACTCACCAGTCCTTTCTTTCTTTCTTGGTGCTTTTTCCAGGATAATTATTCTTTTAGCTTTTCAAGAGCAATACAGTACTAGCCCCGAATCAGGGGGGAATTTTTTAATTGCATATTTATGCATTATTTATTTATTTATCCTTCAGAAGGCACATATCTATTGCCAATTCACCTCCCAATTTCCTCGTCCTGAATGGTTCATTTCTCTTCCAAGAGAAATATAATACCTCTCTAATTTAATTCTGTGAAAATATATTGCTTCCCTCTATCTTGAGAAATTTCAGTGAACAACTTCCGTATTCCCAAAACATCTGGTTTTGTTGTGTTGGGTTTTTTTACATTGTATACCCCTAAAATGGGGCATTAGATCTTTTCCTAAAGCAGGACAGATTTTCCCCAAGAAAGAATTTCTGACACTGAGAAATTAGACTTGTTCTTAGGATTTTCCAAGCATCCTACAGTGCATAGCCCTGAAGACTGAACAGAGATTTAGAGGAAATCGCCTTGGAAACAATGAACTCATTTCTGTATAAATATTAAAAGGACACCTCTGGTTCACAGACTTTGGTGTACATAATAGAAAATCATTCATCAGACATATTGGCAGTTGGTGTGAACTCTGCTGGGAAAAAAAGCAGTTTCTAGGGACTTCAGTGCATTTGTTATAGGCATCTGAAAATATACTATTTTTCTTCTGTTTATTTTATCTCTCTCCTGTAAGGATCCTCTATTAGTCTTGAACACCACTGTCATTATGTGCCTTAAAAACCGTCAGTGCTAATCAATGATGCAATCCAGCATCCCTGTGATCTTGCTCGTCGTTACATTTTCTGAAAAGAACTCACTAAACTTGATCTATATACACCATAATCCAGCATCAGTCCCAAAATAAAGTAACACCATCATTTTATTATAAGAATACAGGCAGAAGAATTACATTAATTTCTGTAAGCAAAAAAAAAGGTGCTAAAGGAGTATTTTTGATGAGAAAATACCAATCATGGGAAATATCAAACTTGGCACATACAGCATTTTTTCCTCTTCTAGCCATGTATCATGCAGTAATCGCTTCTTTCAACACCCAGATGAGAAAGGTGTGTGATCAGGAAGTTCTGGCATTTACTTGTCTTGTCATTCCACATTTGGACCATGCTATGTAATGTGAAATACTGCATTTGCCTGGCAGTTACTGGCGCTCTGTTTCAGAGTCAAAAATTGTATAACTGATGTCAGGTCTCTAGCGTGAAACCTTCCACTGAATGCTTGAAAATATCTCATGTAACCCACCTAAATAATCATAGCAAAAGATGGCCTGTCACTCATATCACTAAGATACAAAACAGTGTTCTGAAAGCTCCTTCTGTTTTCCTTTATGAATGAAAACAAAAGCTGAACCTGCAAGAATTCTTTTTAGATTGAATACTTAGAATACTTAAGAATAATTTAATAGATTGGACAGAGCTCATTTCTCTTTCCTGCTACTCAGGCTTCGCAACCATCAAGTTGACATGAATTTATGTAAAAGAAGGCAACAATTACAATGCCCATAATGTGCATAAAATTAATTAATCTTTTTTTTTCATTAATCATATTAATGTGATGTCTGAAACATCAATGTGAAAGGATTACATTTATCTCTGAGGATATAAACCTCTTGTTTGGAAACAACATTGAGTAAATCTTAGTGACACTGACAACTTTCTGAAAATCTTGTCAGATTCTTCTGAATTAAATCTGAGGATACGGCATCTGTACTTCTAATGGTTAGAGCTATTTCTAGAACATAATTAACAATCCCCTCTTTCACATTTCTTTTGATGTTGAAGAACAGATCTTGAGGAAGCTGACTAGATCAGAAAATTCACTGGATGAATTTCAGACTACAATAGAAAGAATGGGGAATGTTTCAGGTGTCCTACAGGTCAATCTGCTTGGGAAGTTAACCTTCATAGCCTAGTTCACCATTCTGTTGTGACTCTTCTATGTGGATTATCTTGGAGTACATTAAACAGAGTAAACTAACTCATGTAATGCATTTTTAGTGATTTATTCTCAGAGTTAACACTTTCAGTTATTTACTCTCAGAGTTAACATTGTTTCAACAGAAACATAACCCATGAAAATAAGAGCATTGCAACATTCAAGCTAGCCTGCTGTGCTGAGGTATGCAGGCTTATAGTGTTAGCAAGAAACAGCTCATTTACTACCTTGTAAATCATTATAAGAGGATAATTATTATAATCGTTATCTTCCATTTTCAAGACAGCCTTCATTGTTAAACAGATATTCAGACACTGTAGGTATGAGTTCTGCCTAAACATCTAGTTAAAAATTTCATTCCTTTTATGCTAGCTTATCGTGAAGACAAAACTCTTCTTAATTTCCTGCATGAGAAATAACATCCCTATGTTCACAGCTGTTTTATCATGAGCACTGAGGAGAAAAAAGCAGACAGTTTTTTATCATCAAATTTACAAGACTTCTGAATATGCTTCTGGGTAGTTGTCCTGGTTTGAGCTAAATAGAACTAATTTTCTATTTAGTGCTTTTGCTTTCCAGCTCAGTTTCTTTTAAGTGGCTGAACTTGCTGAAACTAAAGGCATTGTTTTCCCAGACAGTGCTGCTAGAAGATATGCTCAAGGTCAGTTGTCTCATCATGGGTGCTGTGTCTGTGTCTATGGAGGGGGAAGCAGACCCAAAACTGACCAACTAGGTATTCCATCCCACATACGTCATACTCGGTATAAAGCCAAGGGATCACAAGGGTCTCGACCCCTTCTTCCATCTTAGAGCCCTTCCAGCTCAGGCCCTTCCGTCCGTTTCGATCCTGCAGCGGCTGAGGTCTGAGCAGAACCCTGCTGGTTCATCTGCCTCTGATCCTGATTCGTGTGTTCCTGTACCCTGCTCCCACCTGCTGCAGAGTTTGGTCTGGGACTTTGTAGAGAGAGAGAAAAAGTTAGTCACAAAGTCCAAATCATGTACACCATGTAGCTGCATGCCTGGAAGCATGAAACTCAGCACTGGGTGAGGTGGCAAGCACTGGGCGAAGTGGCAACGATCACTAGTTCCATATCTGGTGTTATATGGATGCCTGGAGGAGTGTGAAATGAGGCAGAGGCCTCATGGTCCCAGTCCCCCATTTCTTTCCACCCCAAACAAAGGAGCCATTACCTCTACCCATGCAGGTGTGAATTAATGGACTTTGTGACATTAACATAACTGATAAGGTTGTCTATAGTCATCCCCACCCGCATGTATGCCCCAGTGATGTAATGCAGGAATCTGAGTAATAACTAAAGACAAACACCCTAGGCGGTCCAATCCACTCAGGCATCCTCCTGCCTGCTATCATGTACATCAGGGAATAAAAACCCTAGGATTCATGCTAGAAAGGGGGAGTTACTTCTCCAGCTATGGATTGATGAGAACCTTCCCCCTTGGTCGGAATGCTGGCCAAGGTAACTTACATGGGAGCCCTTACCTGGGGGACAAGATGAACTCGAAACCGTACTGATGACTGGACGGATTGACGAATTCGCTCCCTCTCCATCCCCATCACTCGGGTCACCTTGTGGGTAAGATTATTTACCTCAGCTAACGCTGAGTGATATATTTTCTCCTCAGGTTCATATACCCTGAGTATATTTTTCCTCAGGTTCATATTCCTTGAGTGTATTTTATATTTTTCCTCAGGTACATTTCTAGGTTTCCCTGAGTGTATTCTTGGTTTTGCTCCACTGTATTTCTGTTCGAATGGGCTTGTTTATTTGGCAGGCAACCAGGCTTACTGTGGGCAAGTTCTTGTCTTTGTTGTTGTTAGTGTTTGTGTGTTTCATAGTGCGTTGTTGTTGGTATTATATTAGTTATAAAACCTTTAGTGTACCTGTAGCTTTTAGTTTATCACCAGCAATCCAAAAGAACCTGTAAATGTTGCTGTAAATAAACAATTACTATTTGTTTCCCGATTTGCGTCTGTTGCATATTCAGTGCCGGCCTCACAAGACCGGATTTATTTTCCCCGTTTTCACAACAGACTTTTCCAGTGCCCCGCTCTGCAGAGCCTCTGGTGATGTATTCGTCACTGGGGGGAGAGTGGGGGGAGGATTTTATATTGGTTTTGTATATATTTGTACATATTTGTATATATTTCATTTTTTTAATTTACATTATTATCCTGTAGTATTAGTATTACTGTTTCATTAAATCTGTTAGTTTATTTTCCAACCAGTAAAGTCTCTCTCCCTTATTCTCTTTTCTCTTCCCTTCTGGGGAGGGGAGAGGGTTTAATAGAGAGTGTCTGTCCAGGATTTAGTGGCCAGCCCAGCCCTAAACCATGACAGTGGTGCATTTAACAAAACAAGGACAAGAAGTATGTTATTATTCTTCAAAGGACATTCCTCATTAAGCTAGTTGAAATAAATCAAATCCTGAGATGAGTGACATTGCAAAAGATAGTGCCCCTTTAAAACTAGAAAACAGTGCGTAGCCATAAATTTCGTCTTCATTGTATTAGCTTGCTGTCACCGAACAGGTCTATCTAAGTATGAAAGTTTCTTCCTATCAAATAGATACAGTACCTTCACAAGCTACAACTAGGCACAGTCACATATTATCGAAAGTAAAATAGGGAGCAGAGGGGAGGAAATGAGTGCTGCACAATGATGCACTGTCAAATCAGCTAGAAGTGCAGACAAGTAGCTGATCTTCCTTGTAAATCCAGGCTTATTTATAGTACCAGATATTTACATTGTATTATCCAAGTAATAACATTTTCTCCTTACAAAAGAGGATAGTCAAGGTTGGGGAAAAAAAAAGTAATGTTTTTTTTTTAAAAAAAACCAAAATATTCTCTACCGAAAAAGAGAGCTTGAAATGACTTCTCACAAGAAGCCATGACCCCTGGACAAGTGGTGCTTTAAGGGGGATTTGAGAGCAGAGAAGTGAGTAAAAGTTGGAAAGGAAGTCGAAGAAAAACTCTGCTAAGGATTAAAGATATCATACCAGTAGATACAAGCCCAGGATCACTAAAAAAGGAGATGGAATAAGCCCTCCAACTTTGAGGAAATTCAGCCCTATTTGATTGCCCTAATTAGAGTACAGATGATGTCTACACCACAGAGTATCCCTTCATCTGAGTCCCAGGATCTGCCCGGTCTGGTAACAAATTTCCCATTTTAAGTCCCTGCACAAATAATTGTAACCTCACCGTTCCTGCACTATGAAGACATCCCATGGTCTTTTACACTGCAGTACTCAAGTGTCTTACCTGGTAAGTCAAGCAAGCAATATGAGAACTTATTTAGTCATCTGGAAAAAATGACAAGAAGGATGTGGGAAGATGAGCAGATTTTTAGGTAAGGTGAGCACGTCCTAGACTGAGCTAACAGACTTCTTTATATAGCCCAGCTGGAGTCTTTTAAACATTACTGAGAGTATTTTAATGTAAACAAGACCTTAAAAAAGGGACACAGTCACAGAATCAACAGCTTGTGGCAGTAAGGACACAGAGTAACAACAGTATTTGATTCACTCTTATTTATAGACAACTTTTTTACCATTATTGCTTAGTAATTATCATTAGCTTTTAATTGATACCTATTTGCTTCTTTTTTCTGATCTTTGTGAATGCTGTGCAGCCCATCTCAAATTGAATTTTCCATCACAGCACCTATGATCTTAGAGATTTCCTGTAACTAAAGAAGAAGAAACAGAGCACACAGGATGAGCTCCCAACAATACTGCATTTGGATGCTCATTTCCAAGGCAGGACAACATTTTGCCTTTGCCTGAAAGACAGTTCCTGAAACACCAGATGCAGCCTTAAAGACCAAAAGCTGGATGACAACCCTGCCTCCACCTGCTATCAAGCCTCCCCAGGTTGGTTGACTCCATCCATAGCTGTCAGCTGAATGCTGGACAACAGCCATAGTACACAAGTAGGGACCTCATGCAAACCTTACAGAATCTACGTAGGTCAGTCTCGGTAAGCAGTCTGATAATTGCTTATTACATATTTCCTTTCACTCTACTCTGAAAGTATGAGATGCAAAAGATGCTAAAAACACACAAGCAATTCTACTGTTCAGTTTTCTGCTACATGTATCAACCTGGCCATTCTGAGCTTATGATTCTTCCTAAAAGAGCTGTGATTACATATCTCTTGTTTATATTGAGATTGATCTTTATATAAAGGCACATTAAATCTCTAAACTGGAAGAGGAGTAAGAAAAAGTATTTATTGTTTGGTTAGTATTAAGGAAACAAAAGTTTGTTGACTTTCTCTTCCTTATAATAAGAACCAGACAGACCATTACTATTCTTAACCCCATCAGAAATTTTACCAGTATGACAGCAAAAGAATGCTGAAATGCCTAAGAAAGCACCATTGTGATTCCATACATCAAGAATTATTTTATTCTGAAATGTGAATCCCCTAAAGGATTGTATGTTTGGAGTTTGCAGGTCACTAGTGATGGAAAGGATAAACAGAAGTGACATTAGACACCCACACACTTTTACCAAGTTACTACCTAGTATATTATCAGAAGAATCCAGATTGTAAATAGTAACTTCGTGTTATTAAAATCCAGGCCCACAAAAGCAAAGTAAATTTTATAAGCTTAATAACATCTTGCTAATGTTGTTTTTAACTTCAAGTAGTAATAACTTTTCATATGATACATAAACATTAAATTACATTAATGACATTTTTAAATGTCCTTGCTGGTACTCCTATCAGTCTTGTAGGCTATTGTTCCCGAATAGATTAGATTACCATAGAAGCCAAAGGGTCCAATTAAGACCAAGAGCCCTTTTGTGCTAGACACAGAGCAAACATATCCTGTTCTGAAGAATGTATAAGTAAAAAAATGAGAGATGCTAGATGACTGTTGACCAAAGAAAGGTGCAACCCAGTGTTTACAAATTATTACTGGTACATTAAAAGATTGCAAAATATTCACATCTGCTCCTTTAGCTGCTGTCATTCACTAAAACAGAAACATTTGAAGACCAAATTTGTTTTCTGTCCTGTGTAATATTGGTTCATTTGTTTTTCTTCAATTTGATCAATAAAAGATAAACAGTTTAGTCTCATTCTTGCTCTGGCACAATGCTATTCTGCCTAAAGCATGACAGCAGAAAAATGAGCTTAAGATATTTTCATCAAAACAAAAAGAACATACTATGAAGATATTTATATACATTAAAGTGCCATGAACCCAAAATGACATGGTGACATTGGTGAAAAGAAAAATGTGTTTTAAGTGTTTTGCTGAACCTTAAATGTATTATACCAATAAACTAACAAATTAATCCACAAATGCCAGCTAGTTCCATATACCTTTTTCTTTCCACCAGTGCAAATAATGTGATCGCCACATTGCCCAAATCACAATACTAGAACAATTGTTTGTGGGCTGAGGTGGTAAATCAGGTAAATTAACTAATCCAGGTTTGAAGTGTTTGGGTTTTTTGATTTGTCAGGTTATTTTTCACTTTGGTCAGCTCATTTGTTTTATGTAAAATAAGTGTTATGATAAATTACATTCTTCAACAGATTTATGAATCTATATTATATACAATATACCAATTACAGTATATAAACATTTCCTCAGTTATCACTCTTGGTAGCTTCAAGATTAAGAATTTACTTCCAAAATAGATTTCCAGTTTCTATATCATTTAAACATCACTCTCACTTTTTTGGCACTCAAAAGGTGAAATGCAGCTCTTAATAATGCTTGATGAATAAGCAAGTTCTCTAAGGAAGGCAGTGTCATTTCTAAACTATTTTTAGCATGGTTCTCCTCACTGGAATAAGCCAGAAACTTGCATTTTTCCTTGATAAGCAAACCTGTAATTATTTTATTTTAAAATTATGAGATTTTAAAGATTTCATAATCTTAAAATAATTACTATGCTGTGTATTTATGTACGTGGGCTGTAATGATGTAATAAAACCCCCACAACAGTAATAGCCATTTGAATCCATAGTACTAACAGCTTTGTGTCAGTAAATCCACTGCCAGGATCATCAAAGTAATAAACCATCTGAGTACAACCTACCTAGCATCTCAAACATCAGAGCCTTCAGGTCAAGTCACACACCTAACTATATCAAGATCATCAAAAAGACACATTTCCAATCTGGTGTTCCCTGGAAGGCGGCTTCAGTTGTCTTAATCACAGACAACAGTAATACTCCTGTTATTTTCCATGGCTTCACTAACCACTATAAGCACAGTACAGGGGCCCCTTGCCCAACTGCTCCCAAAGCCACCTTTCCAGGACTCCAGTGGGCTTGTTCACAGCACAGCACCCAACACTGGAGCACAGCCTCAGCAGTCACAGCTCTGAGGATGGAAGGTGATGTTCAACACCACACACACGCACTTTTCCTGAGCACACAGCTCTGAGCGCTGTCTAGGTCTGCTTCTCTTGCACCTCAGAACTGGTGGATATGACTATACCAGTAAATTAAAAGTACCCATTACTTGTTTCTGACATAAAGGACAACTGGTGGACAAGATGTTGAATAGAAATGAGCAGTCTACCCTCGCAGCAATGAATGCTAATAATGTAACTGTGCTTTAACGTTGTGGCCAGCAAGTTAAGGGAAATAATTATTCTCTATCATGTGTGAGATTGCATCTGAAGTAATCCACCAAATTTGGGCTTTCCAGTACAGCAAAGACATTGACAACCTGAAGTGAGCCCAGCAATGGGCCCAGCAAAAATAGTTAGGAGGCTGGAGTACAAAACATACAGGGAGAGACAAAGAAAACAGTGTTTGTTCAGCTTCAAGAAGAGACAGCTAAGGGCAGATCTCATTGCTGTACTCAACTGCATAACAGGACTTTTAGAGAAGACAGAGACAGACTTCTCAGAGATGCACAGTGAAAGGACAAAAGGCAGTAAGCACAAGTCGCAGCAAGGGAAATTGCTGCTAGATGTAGGGGTAAAATAATTTATGATGAGGCCAACTTGCAGATCCTTCCTTTTTCAATTGTGCTTTGCCTCCTGCCCATCAGGCACCAGAAAGATAGGAAAAAGCTATTACTGGCATAGTCTGGGATTAACTCATGAGGCAACAACTCAGAAATTTGCTTCCATAACCATAACACTGTGCTGCTCATGGCTCAAAGACTAATGCTGCTAATGTTTGTTACAGCTATCCACTGCCATTTTCATAGCTATTTTATAAATTGCTACAGTTATCCAGTGTGACTACCATAGTTATCTCAGTTATCTCATTTGTTCTCTCATAAGTATAACATAGTTAAATATTGCTAAGACATAATTGCATCTGCTACTGCCATGCTTGAGTTCTTACACATTACAGTCTTCACAAGCTGTTAAAAATCATCGTGTATATATAGTATATAGTCACAGTTTCTTTCCTTGCTGGGTATCACTGCTGCATGCTCCTGTTCTTCCCCAGTAACCAAGAAGCATCCAGCAGGTGAGAGAATATGGGCAATGGTGCATGTAATGATATTTTCACCTATGCTGTGCAGACCACTGAAAGAGGTGCTAGAAGACTTGATGTTCTAGATGGAGGCACTTACGAATACAAGTCATCAGTAACACACATGTATGGGCCCTAGGAGGCACATTTAGAACTAGAAACACTTGAAGAAATATCAGGTGGGTGCTCTTATGGAAGAAATAAAGATGTTTATGTGACTAATAAATTTGGACAGCTGGGAAACCTTGCCTTAAAAGCACTGACAAGGTTATACCCCTACAGAACAGGGCAGTTGCACACCTCATTTACTAGAAATAAATTCCATTCCAGTAAGTTTCCATCAGAGCAAATAGTCATGATAACCATTTTGCTAAAATGAAGTTGTTACTACTTCATGAAGGCTGGTCTTCCCTTATTTTCATGAATTTGCTTGTCCAGCATTGTTATTTTAGTTTCAGTTAATTCCCATTTTTATACTGCCAGTTATCTCAGACAGCTGCTTTTCCCCACATTCTGTGCAGCATGTGCCAATGCTGATAAAAAGGCAGCACATGTGTGGAGGAAGGAGCACAGGAATACTTCTGACATCCAAGACTGCTAATGACACTAACAAATAGCACCATCTATGTAGGCAGCTTAGTGAAGCAGACTTCTCTAAAAACAGTTGGTTTGGATCCACCCTGGCTAAAAGCAACTGGAAGTTACTGTCAGTCAGTGGCTCTTCTGTAACCCAGATAAGGCAAGGCATCAAATTCTGATGAGTTATTTCCAAAGTCCAGGGATCCAGGTCATGCAGAACACTGCCACACTACTCTACCTGCCCCCTTTTTTGTCACCAATGTGTTATTTCATTTTGCATGTTAAATACATTTTTCTTTGACAGTTCCCAGCACTTCTATTTGTACTGGGCTGATGGAAAAATTCATATTCTGCACTGGTACAAAATCTGTTCATTTCTGAGAAAGTCTTATTAAAATGACAAACAGCAACAGTTCCAAATAGCTCACAGCTCAGGCCTCTCATTGTTTTACTATTTCACGTAACCTTCTTATTTAATATATATGGAATAGCTGCTTGTTTCTGTAACTAAAGAATATTGTGTGGGTCTCAGGAAGATGGAGAGATAATTTATAAAGCTAATGAGGAAATTTTCTTTAGAAAAATTGTCCCATATTATCAAAAGCTACTTATGCCATTTCAAAGAAATTCTGCATCAGAAACTAAAAGAATTATTAATGTTTTCATTCTGGGTTAAATTTTAAAACTTTCTAGGTTTGTCTCACTTCACCATGGCAAAATTCTGCAAAGTTGCCACATTTGCCATAATACAGAAAAAATAAAATCTAGCCAGCACTACAAGTAAATGAAAAAAATAACTGCTGAATTCTTATTTTTCTTTCTTTTTTTTTAAGAAACAGCAGTCTTTGTGGGATACCAGTTAAAAAGAGAATTGAGGGTGAGATTAGTAGCAAATTCTTCTCATCATTTTCATTTGAATAAATCCAATAGCTAGTAAGTCTTAATTTAGAGATTATTTTCAAAGGCACAACTATGGTATAAAGATGATGGGAGGTACTGTAGTATAAAGGCAATAGAATCCAGGCAAAAACCTGGATTCAAGTGGTATAAATTAAGTTCACTTTCTATCACAGATTTTCTTGTATAACTGTGTGCAAGTTATTTGCATTTCTCAGTATCTAATGTATAACGAAGAACAACAAGCACTGTGACGAAGAAAATACATTAATGACTGTAAGAAATCGAGGAAAAAGCCATACAGTAGCTGACGGTTGTCTGGCACATACCTATCAGTAATGCCTTTTAAAAGCTCCTTTTGCGGATTAAATTTATGCTTTGAGCACAATAAAAATGTGCTACCTTAACAAATATTACTAAACCTTGTTATATGAAGAAACATACTAATTATCTGCATATAGACAGTAATAAACAATGTATCCTGTACAAGTTTGAATGACATTTTATGAAAACTAAGTTTGTGACATTTAAAATATAGAATGATGAAACATAAATCACCAATAAAGCAATAAAATTAGTCTCTCCCTGCTTACTTAGAGAGCTGTTTTTCTGCCCAAATTTGTTTCTGTGAACTAAAATGAACAGACCTGTACAGCTCATCTAGCAATTAAACATGACAACTTCAACCCTATTTCCTCCCTCTGTTGATTCAGTTCTGTATTTATGGACTCCCCGAGCTCTGACAAGGTGAGGATTGATTGTGGTATTATGTGTCTAAGTGAAAAACACACCCTCAGGTCTTAAACCTTGGGTGTATTTGGGTTCTGTTGTAAAGCTATTTCTCTTTTTTCAATTAGCATTCCTGAGACCAGAAATATATTACAAAAAATATAAACACATTTACAAGGATTTTATTCAAGATAATGATATAAAAGTATTAAAGGGAGCTTCTGCTACTGAATGCAGATGACAGCTAAATATAAATGATCACTTGAAGAGATGGTCTCTGGGTAAGTAGTTCTGTGCCTTTTTTAAGCCTGAGGAAACTGATCTATCCTGCAGCTTGTCAGAACACCAGTGAATACTGATACAAGCATTTCTGTTCATTCAAACAGCATAAATGAATAAACATGTGAAAGGAATGAGCTGAGCTGAAGAAAATGATGCATTATTCATGCAGCTAACACTTACTCATGCCTAGTATAAATTGAAACCTAAAGTGCAAATCTAGGACACGGAGAAGATTTTCAATGATGCTGAGTTATATTTAAATTCAATCTATGCCAGAAATTCCGAGTTCATTTCATGATTTCATATCAGCGCAGAAGCATTTTATGCTGTAAAACCTGCTTTCATTGGCTACACTTTGGGAAACATAAATTATGAATATAGCAGTTCTTGCAAATGAATAGTAAAAAATGCAAGGTGGGTTTAACTTGCGATGTAGTGGATATGAAATTAAGTGAAATGTATAGCGCTGTTGACTAACTTAATTCCATCTGACATGCTCCTATTTATTTAAAATATTTAAATCAAAACAAAACTGAAAAATGAGCAAGTTTTCCAAGTGAGAAAAAAAGAAGGTTGTATTTGCAGTTCTATTTTCTTTACTGAAGCATTCGTATAACACCATTTCTGATATGCTCTGTTAACTCAAAACTGTGAAGGGAAGACAATAATTTCTAGAACATGATAACCGGGTTTTTAATATCCATGTTGGTTCTAATCTCTCAGCAATTCTTATTTTCAAAATACAGAAATCATGCACAACTTCTACACTAAGCCACTGAAAAAGCAAACTGACATTTGCAAAGTGGAAAATCTTCTTTTTTGCTTTGTATAATCAGGCCCTTATAACAATACCTTCCCCAAAGATACCTAAAAACTTCATCCCCAGACTTCACTTAGTCTTAATTAGCCAAGGAACACATGACCAGAAGAAAATAAAGAGAATAGATACAGCTACTGTCTTGAAAGAAGAATTTCATTCAGTGGGAGAATCTGGATCTTCAAATTAAAGAAAGTAATTTCACCTCTCTAAATCTGCTTCTTTCTAACCCTGTCAGATTTCCTTATCTGTAGAGGTGAGCTATTATAGAACATATGACAGTATAGTTCTTGTTTCAGTTAGAGTCTACTGGCACAACTACAAAATAAATTTTTATCAAATGCAAGCAGTTCAGCCGTTTCATCTCCTCTTTCAAGCCACAAAACAAGAGGAAAGTAAGAAATCTGAAACACCAATTCTTTTCCTTACTCTGAAAGTATCACAGTTTGCACTCCTTTGCTTTCCTATACTCACTGCAGGATATGTGTGTGTAGCAGATCAGAGCAGAGACACCCAGCTAGCTTAGATGCAGCTTAAGGTACTTTAGCATAACATTGCACCTGGACTGTTTGCTGTCACATAAATTATCACTACTTCTCTAAGAAGAGGGAGAATATGTATCTAAAGCGTGGGTTTTCCACTGAACAAGCCAATTAAGCTTTATGTAATTGCCATTAGTAAATGATCCTGTCCATGAAAAATCTGCAGACAAATCCAAAAGGACTGTTATCACACTGGAATCTTTTCTTTCTTTTGAGATTTTCCAGTCCTTGGAGAGGAAAGCAGTTGTAGCTGAGAAGTTATTTTATTTACTACATTGCCTTTCTGAGGATTGAACAAGAGCTCTGAAAGAGCATGAATGAGCAGGGGCTCCTGAGGCTGGAAAGGATTCAAACTCTGCTCCAGAGGACTTTGCACATGGAGTTGGTTACAGTTTGTCTCTCAAAGAAAAGTGTTAAGCAAAAGGTCTAAGTCAGAAAATGTGTTATAGTTCCAGAACAGTGAAGCAGGCAATACTCAGATTTAAACACCTTAGAGTGGATTAGAGTCACTCACAGTTTGAGTGATGTGAACAGGCAACTCTGAATTTGCCTTGTATATACAATGCCTACACAGCTGAGACCCATTTCTGAACCTATCTCAGATCTGAAAGGATGTGATGAAAATATGCCATGTTTTGCCTTCTAAACAATTCCTACAATGAATTTAGCCTGAGCAAAGTTTGTTTGCAACAGCAAAGAGAATACTAGTTGAACTAAGGTTTAAGGCTTTACAGCTTCATCATCAGAGAAAAGCACATGCTGTGGTAATATGATTACAGAACTTCCAGCAGCTAGCACAGTGTCCAGAGAAGAACATTATTGGCAGCAGCTGCTCAAACAAGTACTCACCTCACTGCGCTCACCATATCCCAGCAATTACAGGAGCCAGAAATTATGGCGATGAAAACACCCTTTTCTGGAAACTTGCACAGTGTGCTTCCATATCAGGCTAACGACTTGCTGAGCAATTAAAGTTGCCAGCTTGGCAAACTATTTAAAGGTTATTTATGTCTATCAAGGTTATTTGATGATTGGAAAGAAAATATTTTAATATTCTGGATATTAGCAAGTTAGCATTTAAACCAATAACCTGCCAAATTACTAGGCATTTCACCAAGTTATCATCCAACCTAAAACAGGTGAAGATTACAGCCATAAAATACTAAGATAAGGCTTTTATGATAATTAGCCTGAAACAATTTAATTATGCATATACATATAAGTCTACTGTAGATAGAGTCCAACAAAACAGAAGAGAATGAAGTTTAACAAAGCAGAAGCTCAGCAACTTCTTTCAGAGTGTTTTCTCTATGGTTGTTTCTCTTTGTTTTGCTTGATTGGGTATCTTTCTCATCTTCCTGCCTTAGAAAAGATTTATATTTGTTGGCCTGCTGTTCCAGGATGTAAAGGATTACAATCTAAAGCATCTCATGATTATGTAGATAAATTACGCAATAAAAATTAAATGTACTTGAATTGATTAGCACTTCCAGTAACAATATCAAAACTCATTCGATAGAGAATGACCTACAAGAAAAAAATAACGAGGGCCATAAAAATGCATCAAATTAACTGAAAGACTATGGGTTAAATTGGTAAGAAAATAGTTTAATTGCCACTGATTTCTAAAACAAAGAGCTATATGAAAACATTCATTATGAATACACAGATTATTACATGTTAGTAAATTCTGGATACAGCACGTTCATTTGTCATTTATTACATCAGCTAAGTCTAATGTACAAGAATTGACTTCTAGTCTGTGCTTTATGCATCCCCGCATAAAAGGGAAAATATAAAATCACCATTTGTGCTTTTTTGGCATAGCTTTCTACCATAGACATATGGTAGGAAATAGGAATGTGCAAAAGTAGAAGAATATGAGAGTTTGGTATGGTAGAAAAACAAATACTTGCAAACTCTCATATTCTTCTACTTTTGCACATTCCTATTTTGTAATCACAATGCATGTATAGATATATAATTTCTTAATCCTGATTTCCCATTCTACCCATATACGTGTACTGACATATTCCAATATTATTTGAAATCCTGATCTCAATTGTGCTGCATCTTCCTTACTAAACTAATTCTAGATCAGAAAAAGCTGATTATCAGTTATTTCTCACAGCAGTGATGGAATTTTAAAATATCATTATCCTCTGAGATCTTCACATAGTGCCAATATAGTTCCAAGTAAGTCAATATTAATCTCATTAATATCATCTGAAGATCTGGCCCTTACATCAGTTGTGAAAATTCAGTAGACAAAAACGTATGCCTCTTCGTTGTTCATGGCCCTTACATATCCCAGCTGCCAGGATTCTAGTGGACCAGCACAACAATTTTTCATGCAAAATGTTCACATGTGCCATTTCTCAATCAGATCACCATTGTAGAAATGCAAGAATAACGGCCACAACAGAAAAACAGCAATAGTCTCACTGACCGTTCACTGGTCAGCAAGCTACACAACTAGATATGTCAGATCATCTGGAAACCTCAAGCTAGTCCTGAAGGTATTTTTGATGCCAAAATAAACCTTCAAGCTACAATGGGATGAAAAATTTAAAGTAAAGAAAACCAGAATATTTTATATATACCTCCCCCTTTCCTCTCTCTTCAAGTCTCCAAAATAGGCAATTGGAGTAGTTCAAAATTCTAAACTGAGAATTTCATCAGGTCTTCTGAGACTTAACCATTTTTCATTATAATTAGAACAAAAAAACTCTTTTGAAAACAGCAATATTGTAAAGAAACTGAAAATTAAATAAGGAGAAAACAACTTGGTAGAACCATCCTCTTTCAGAAAAAGCCTTTGGCTATTATGATGATAATGCTTCACCTTATCTGATGATAAAGCATTTGCCACAGAATTCTAGTTGACAGGGGTTTTTATAACACAGTTTTGCCCTTGCAGATGAAAATCTGGAATGATGGGAACGGAAACAGAAAATTTTAAAGATGCCTTGTAAGATACCATGGGGACCAGTTTCTTTTTAATTGCCAAGTGATGATATCCTACATGGTGTTTTTTTGAAATGTAGGCACATATGAATCATTTAAACATTTAGGTCTAAGATTCTCTGTTTATTAACAAGAAGAACTAGCTGCCAGTATTGTATGCTGGCTAGATATGCTGAGTGCATCCAACATTATCAACATTCTTCTGCTTCAGCAAATTTCTTTATTAAATTTCCCTGGCAAGAGTTTAGTCTGTATGAAAAATTGATGTACTTGATGCAATTCCAAATTGTTAACTAACTGACATGTTCTTTATGTTTCTCAAAAAGATTTCAAAGGACAAATATACAGTGTGGATCATGAGATTGAAAAACTAGCATGATTTTTCACTAGGCTGTCTTTATTGAGTAAAATACATTACCATAGATTATTTCAGAGCCTGAACACATCACTAGTTTGTAAGATGAAGATATTGGCGTATGTTGCTTGGAGAAGAGTAAAAGTTGTGATTCTTCTATTTGCAACATATGACAGTTAATGAATCCTCAGCACACTGACATTTTTTTAATAAAATAATGTGCATTTATTCCTAATTCCATTGGCTATAATTGACTCAGAGTCTCTTTGGGGGCTGTTGTGGCTCTTCCAGTGTAATACCAATACAAAGCTCAGTGGAGGTGTGCTGATGGACTAATGCAAAAATGTCCACAAGACATGCCTGTACTTTACCAGACTGAGGTGCTGTTATCTTCTCATGCTACAGGCAAAGATGAATTCTAATTTGAAATACTAGTTGGAAGTTTTGAGATCTACATTTTATTTAATCAGAATTTGAAAGCATGTAAACACGAATCTCTTAACTCATTCTTACACTGTCTATAATAAGGAAACTGGACAGTAGCAGCTTTAACAATCTTTGTCAATGTAATTATCTAAGCTGAAGCTGAAAGGTCAGACCTTGAAAATCATGTGCAGGCTAATGAGGTAAATCAGTCAAAACAGAAGGTTTTAGCAGAATGATTTTCAGTTAATCGTGTACACTCTTGTACATTACACAGATATCCCAAGTAATTACAGTTTAATAGTTCAGGATTCTGACTTCTCTAAGAACTTCAGCTTTAGCATGATTTTTCCTGTACAGATGGTAGGTGGAAAAAGTAATAAAGAAAGCAATGTCTAGAATATCTATTATTTATGACTGGGGAAAAAAGGTAATCAACAAAGACAAATTTACATATGCATACAGATGATTGACTTAAGAGCAGATTGACTACAGAGATGTACAAACTGCATCCCATATACAGAAACTACTTTCAAGAACTCAAAGGGACAGCTTCCTCTTCTAGATTTTTGAAAACAAGATCTACTAATTAGTCTGAGACCTAATCAGTTACAAAGTTCCCCTAAAACCAGAGCTGATAAGCACTTCAAATTTCCACTTCACAGGAAACAAAGGCATTTCAAAATCTGACCTCCTTCTGATTCAGAACAAATCTGAGTACACTCAATATTTCCTATGAAATACAATTAAAATGCTCCGTTAATTTTTTTTCATGCTTATATTTATTATTTTTACCTTATTCTATTACATGCACATATTATATATGTTATTGGATGTTTTCAATGTGTAATATGATTCACATTACATCAAGATGTCATATTACATCATGACATACCAAATAGTCCAGTATTATGCTTTATATTATTTTCATTTAAAAGCAAAAGCAGTTGCTACATCATTTTTTATAATGAAATAGCTTATTTTCTAAATCAGGGCTGTCTAGCATTTTAAGAACTGTTGCTTAGTATGAGTTTTGGGACTCCTAAAAAGCGTATTTATCATTTCCTGGAGGTGGACAGGCTCAGCAGGTAGTTTGCAGAACTAGATGCTCAGCATAACTGTGTCAAAATTATACATATCTGAAACAAATTCATCCTCCAGGACAGACAGTTCACAGGTCAGCAGTTCACTAACATTGCTGTAAAACAGACTGGTTTTTATTCAGACTACAATGAGACAGTGTGGTACTTTGATGCAAAATTTATTGGTTTACTTTCAGTGCCTAATAGCAATATGAAGAAAACAAGCTTTTCATCTTTCTGAATATTCCCTAGACACAATTTTCTATGAATATCTGTTACTTTATCAGATGTTCTTTATTAATCAGTCCTTGCACCCACAGATATTTCTAGAGATATTTCTCACAGCTGAAATACATGCATAATGGATAATCTGAAGTGTAAGCAGCATTAATTTATATCATGAAATGATGCAAGCTCTCAGCTCTTCCCAAGATCTTGGTCTCTTGATTTTTCATACTGCATGCATTCAAGTTCTGCTTAGGCTCTCATTCTGAGCAAACTGCCTAGTTTCTCTAAGATAAAGCTTAGGTGCAGTCCACAGGTAATTTTTTCCTGAGAACTTCAACCTAAATGTAGTATGGACAAGATGACACCACAGGTGGCTCTTTCCTCCTTACATTCCTCCATCAAGATTTCAATAGACTCATGCTCAGTAGACCAGGACTCTCAACCATGTCTCTACTACCCTTACATATCATGCTCCATGTGTCCAGTACATAACCCTGGTGGCATCTTATAGAAATGTCACTCTGACAGCCCCAACACAACCCTTACGTGACTGCAGACATTTTCAGCAGAAAAAGGACAAGCTAAAAATTTATGTCCCCAGAGGAACACCAGATGCAGCCAGTGAGGTCCAGGGTGAACATTCTTCTACATGGATGGAGAGAGTCCTGACTAATGCAAACAACCATTAACAACGTAGTTTAGTATTTTTGGCTTGAAGGACATGAGGTTTCTTCCAGAAGTATTAACCTTTGCTCATCTGTCATCGTGTTATCTATTCACAACCTGAATTTTTCTCTTCCG
>NW_010194556.1:45989-76762 GCF_000695765.1 Mesitornis unicolor
AGAGTTTGATTTTGCAGATACAGTTGCAAATGAGAGATGCTCTGTTCTGTAAGATCAAAGAGTTTGAACAGTAGCTACTGGAAGACCGTAGTCCCTATTGCAAAACAGGGTGTTTTCTGCAAAAGGCAATGGTAATTCTAACATTAACAGAGATTTGGTTTTTTTTTAAATGTTGACTGGAATTCTTGAAATCCTAAAAAAATAATTTATCTTCTTGTAAGGAAACAGTTGTAGTGTGGTTTCTTGTTTTTTGTTTTTATTTTTAAGTCTTTGTCAATAAATGGGAGGATTGCCCTTGAGACACATGATTTTTTTGCTTTTCCTGACAGAGAAAGCCTACATGGACCTGAATTTTGCTTCAAAAAAAGGTAACAGCTGATACTGTTTGATGTATAAACCTTTTATTTTCTTGATTTTGCACATCTGCATATAATACATTAAAGAAATTTACTTGCCTCATAGTGTAGTGTTTTTTATGAATTAGAACCTGTACCTAAATGCACTTCAGCTAAGGCCTCCACTTTAGCTATAATGACCTTCGGCATTTAATTAGTGCAAAAGTAGTTCTGCATCATCTTTAATGAATAGCTTTTTTGATTACAATTTTCAGAATATTCTGTAAAATAACTTCACGAAGAGCATAATCAGTAAAGCTATACAAAAAAAACCAAAACAACTTCTTTTATGGATAATTTCAAAGAGAACATAAGGAACAGCTCTGTTTTTTCTAGGTTATGTCCATATTATACATATATGCTCCTGAGCTGGTTCAGTTCTATAAAACCATGCCAAAAATAGAAGCATAGTGCAGACATCTGAACTGAAGCTATATTTGCAATTCCAGAACTGGAAAAATGATATGACTCTGTTCTAAGTGCAACACAGCCATTAATCACAGCCACACCATATTCATTTGCTGTGAATGAATATTCACTTGGCTGCTCACAGCCTAACAAGGAGAAGGTAAATGAAATCAAAGACATTCCTCTCTCTTTTAGTGTCCCTTGGCACAGACTCCTGAAAGGATCAGTTAAATAGAATAGTAATTTTATTTCTAATGATACTAGCATTAATAGGCCTTTGTATAAATACCCTAGAAAGAGGTGCATGGAAATGAATAGTAAGGTATATCAAGACAGGTGTCCAACTAAAAAAGTGATTGTTCCTGTCATTATCAGAAATTGTTTTTATTTGTAACAGGAAATAATCATGTACCAATAGCATCAGCATTCCTGTTACAAAAGCTTTTGTATTTCAGGGGAAGACAAATATAACCTACAATAAACAAATGTGTTTGCTTTATGACATACTATTTCCAATTGGATATATTTGATTAGTTCATTGGCTTACACTCACCATGCCCTGATCCAACATGGACTTCCAAATAGCCTTCAAGATGGAGAGCTACTTAGTGCCAAATTTCAGGACAACACAAGTAGTGGGTAAACAAATTAAAGCAATTACTGATGAAATATCATCTTTAAACAGAAAGACAGACTGCCTCAGGAAAGTTTTAGAGTGGTTCTACTCCCGCAGAGAAAACTTTCTTTTGCTCGGACCATAGATATGAATTTTAAGTAATGTAAAAAGTTGCTGTTGACGTTTCCAGTTTTTATGATTCCGAAGGAGAATGCTTGGGATGCATATAGCCCTTGAATACGCACACAAAGATGAGCAACCCACAGTAATTTTTAAATCCTAAAAACAGCCTCTAGCACTGAATTGCTTGCAGTCATTGAAACTCTGAAATACTTGCTGGAAACCAGAGCAACTGAAGTGTCAAAAGACCAAGTGGAATTACTTTCAGTTTATTATTAAACTCACATAGCATTTGCAGAATTTCTAGTTTTTGATCAACAGCAACTTTGCCTCTCTTGTTAATGCAACAGCTAGAAGTATAGATCCAATGCACTATATGACCTAATTGGCTGAAAATCTATTTTACTTAAAAATGCATTTATTTAAAAAAAAAAAAGTGAATAATAAATGTCAAAAGCCCATAGCAGGTTAGATCTTTTCTGGATCTAATATGAAAAAGCTGAAGAATGGCAAAGCATTACGCAAAATATTCTTCTCTGTGACCGTCAAAGAAGCCTGAAATTTCTGCAACTGCTTTAGTGGTAAGGCCACTTCAAATATTGCAGTGGCAGCCAGATCAGGAGTTAACCCATTCCTGTTACAACAATTTTACTGAGCTCCGGAGCAACAGAGAGCACAAATCAAACATTTAAAGAGGATTTAAGAAAAACAGTAGAAAACAATAAAAGTTGGCAACTACTGTTATGCAGTATTCTGATAGTTGAGTTCTTCTGAAGTTCATGCTGAATACCAGATACAACTACAATGCATGCTATTTTGGGCAGTAATACATTTGTCAGTGATAGGATGGAGAACAGTCAGTATATTCATGCTATCTTAAACACCTGCATGTTTTCATAGCTAAAACACCCCAGTATAAGTCAATTAGAAATTATGTCAGATAAAAACAAACAGAAAATCCTTGGAAAATAGGTAACCTGGTAATATTTCTGGCTTAGGCAAAGCTCTTAAATAACTGTGGCTAAACTACACTTCTAATTTACAATGTAATTAGAATACACTGTAACGCTACCAATAAAACTGAAGTGTCTACTGTCTGAAAGATAATCAATGAGATATATATATCATAAATCACCTGAAGTTTTACCAGAATTGCACTTCTGTTTTACAAGATCCAGTAATCATACTTGGATTGACCTCTAAATTCATTTTACTTTTCTCAGTAATATTCTTTCTGATTCCTGGAAGCAATATTCCAAGCCTACAATAAGCATGCTCTCAAATGAAAAAAGTAATCTGAATATATACAGAGGTTTCTAGAGTCTGTTTAGAATACTGGTGTCATGCCCTGAGAAATTAATGTAAACTGAAGTAAACTTTTCAGTTATCCATCAGTTAAAATCTGGAAAGTAGGTAGGAAGGACTATAAACAAGTTATAAATAGTTATGTGAACTCGTACTGCTACTACTACTTCCAATAAAATTTATGAGGTTGGATAAAGGATATTAGAGACAAGGGGAGAGCAGAGAAGGGAAAGAAAATGGTACTACCCCACATAGCTGCTCCTGCTGTATTCTGTTTTTTCATGTCTTCTAGTAAACTTATTTTAATCCACTAAGGTAGAGAAGTTTGATAATGAAACACAGCAGTCCAACTTCAAATTCTATATGCTGCAGGCATGAAAGGAAAAAATATTATTCCTTACAAAACTGCAAATAGTAGTCTCTGTTGGTGTTATCCAAATAAAAGGAAGAATGTAAAACAGCAAACATTGCATTTCAGAATGAGGGAACTGCTTATTGCCCAATTTCAACAGATTGGGCGGTATAGGCGTTATCATTATATTTGATACATTCAGGGAAATGTGAACCTTAAGATTCAAATTTCAGGAATCACCTGAAATTTCAGCTTCAAGTTAATTTCAGCTCTTCTTAAAAAAAGATTTAACAAAAATCCTTATTGCAGCCTTCCAGTTCCTGAAGGGCTCCTACAGGAAGGTTGGGGAGAGACTTTTTACAAGGGCAGGTAGCAACAGAATGAGGGGGAATGGTTTTAAGCTGGAAGAGGGTAGATTTAGACTAGATATTAGGAAGAAATTCTTTACTGTGAGGTTGGTGAGACACTGGAACAGGTTGCCCAGGGAAGCTGTGGATGTCCCCTCTCTGGAAGTGTTAAAGGCCAGGTTTGATGGGGCTTTGAGCAGCTTGGTCTAGTGGGAGGTGTCCCTGTCCATGGCAGGGGGGTAAAATCCCCATCATAAAATGCGTTTTTTTTTAATTAGAAAACTTTAGCAGATATACCACTCAAGTAAACTGCTATTGTAGCAGAATAAACAGTTGGGCTGGTAATCACTGCCAGCAAGGAGGTGATAATGCACAGATTGGAGGGAGCCAGGGATGGGATCTGGATCAGTCACTAGTAAAATCATTTGTAAAGCCACAGTCTTGGACTCACAGAAACCAAACAAGCAAGCAACCAACCAAGAACAATCATTGCAAGGAAGAAGAGAAAACAAAACCAGAAAAACAAGACCACAAAGTGGCAAAACTGCCAGGAAGACTCAAGATGGTATCCCACAACTTTAAAAAGTCACTCTTGTGAGTCTAGATTTACAGATTTACTGCTTATATTGAAGTATATTATTAACAAGATAAAACTCAACACACCAGTGTCTTTAAAAGTTGCCGCCATTGTCCTTTTCCCGAGGATGTGTAATGTAACGGAATAATCCTTCAAACCGAGAAGGAAAAGCTCAAGTGAATGATTGAAGAGTTAATCCATTCATCCTATTTATAGCAAATCATTTCCTCATTGTCTGATAATACAGCCTACAGATAGGCAAAAAAAAAGAGAAAGAAAGAAGCTGCAAAGCTTCTTCCCTCCCTCTCTCAGTATATAACAGCAACAAGCTTCAAACTGCTCTTTTGTCTGCGGGAGATAGTGTCCCTGCTCTTTTAAGTCTGTTCAAGAATCAGAAACTCGGCAGGGGCCAAGGACACTGCAGCCATCCCCTGGGTCTCTGCTGATTTGCTGCTTCACTCAGCACCACACCGTGGAAGAAACGCAGTATTGCAACTTTCCATCGGCAAACTACAGCGTGCAACTATTAGCTTGCATTTCTTTCACTCGTTTACGTTTCTTTTCTTCTTATTTTCTGGTGAGTGGCTTCTTTCGCTCCTTTTAAAACAAACAAAAAAGAGACTATATTTATTCAAAATATATTGATTCAAAAACACTCTCCTTACCAATCTCTGCCTTCCAATCACAGCATCTGTTACTACACCATGTGATTCGCAAGACTTACCATCCCCAGAAATGTACCCAAACATACAGAGGGCACCTTGATTGTCTTTCCCCCCCCACTGGCACCGCCAGGTGTGACATGCACTCCCATGTGCAATACAGTGAGGACTGGGAGGCTGCAAAGCCCTCCTGTCCCCATCCCTATCGCCTCTCTACACCAGTCTGATCAGGACACACTGCAAAACTGTGTAGGAAGTCCTGCTGATGTCAGTAGCACTTGGTGTGGGTTCAAAAGATCAAATCTATTATACTGAGATGTAACAGGTTACCATACCCAGAATCCAATCTGTTTATTTTGGTGAGTAGTAAGTCAACTCCCACCCCAGCTGCATCTTGAACTCTCCTACTCACACACTAAGGAAATGTTAAATTCTCCCTGTCTATGATGCACTGAAATGAGGCCAGAAAGTTCATTTCAGTTGAAACAGAAAATGTTATTTCCATTAAATGAAAAATTAAATAATTTGTCCACTACCCTACACCTCTGCTTTTGTTAGCTTCCTGAAATGAGATAAAGACAAGTAACCTCAATCTTACAGTGAGCTCCTTAAAGAAAAAAGGATTCACTCACAGAGATATCTATGCTGGATTCTGTTGTCATTTTACTCTTTACTAGATCAAAGCTCCACAAAAAAATAGAGTTATTCTGCAAGTAATTAGATTTCTCTATCCTTAGTTGTATGGAAATATTCCTTCCTAGTTTCCAGAAAAATCTGTTGTTCATCTTCATCTCCTCCCACAACAACTCATGTAACGAGAGTCCTAGACACGTGTAACCTAAGCCCTTGTCTGGGGTAGAGGATAGGACTGGGAAATTTGAGACAGAGACTGAAAAATGTGAGACAGCTGAAACATTTAATGCAATAAAGTAGAATATAACTTAAGGGTGCTAATCAAAACCTGGCTGTCAATCATTATGATATCTAATACTTCATCTTTGTGTATCCTAGCTTATAAAACCTTTCTAAAGAAAAGAAAGCAGTATCTTAAAATGGATTAGATAACAAGCAGTAAAGAGCCTCAAGGCTCACCTGTGTGCTGAGGTCAAATAGATGTGCATCTTTCTATTAAACCATAGACATCCTAATAAATCATTCTAAAAAGCAATTAAGGCCTGAAAAGTTTCTAAGTGACACTGTGCTGCAACGAGGCCAGTGCCCAGACAAATCTTACTGAGTCTACAAATAATGGGTGATCGTAGCAGAATGCTCAGTACCAGTGTTCCTTCATTTTGCAATACTTTCACTGGAGAGGTTCAAAACACGTTGACCTTTAGAACAGGCTTTCAAGCTCATTTGTTTGCTCAGGAGTTTAGAGGGATTGAGGAATCTGAGTAAATTGAAGAGAAGGTGGTTTTTGTAACAGCTGAAATAACTTCCCCAGGTCTGACTGGTATTCTTTGCTCTGGGGTGGACTTCTCGCTACTGGCTACTGTCTAAACAGATATTAATTGATCGCCTTTTTATACAGACAAGTGGTATTTCGTATTTATCCGTAACTAAGGAGATGGACCGGCTCTCCCCGAACAGCCGCGCCGGCAGGGGGCAGCCCCCGCCCAGCAGAGCAGCGGCTGCCGCGACTCCCGCTGCTTCTGTCATTGCCGCAATTTAACACGTTAAGGTTCATCCCCGGTCTCCCTTTTTCCCTTTGATTATACCCCCTTTTTGCAGTTCCAACGGGAAATGCACATTGTGCGTGAGTCTGCAGGTTAATTAACTGAAAGCTTTCGTCATTTTTTTTCCTTGACTAAGAACACCAACTTTGAAAATGCCCAGCACCCCCATAATGTACCAGTGTCTTGGGTACTACTGCTCAAGTCATCTTTTCAATGACAGGACAACAGCCTCTGAGAAAAACGACACAGCTCCACAAAATGTCTTTTAATTGCACGAAAGCTATCACATCACCGTTCACTCTGCAAACAAAATACACAAGTCAGAGCTTCTCGATAAGACATGGAGCTGGGTTTGCTGAGAGGGCAGGCTCTGGGGAAGTTGGAGCAACATACAGATTTCTCGCGAAGTTCAGCAGACACAGCAGTCATTATTTTAAATTTAAGGGTATTCGTTAAATACATATTGTATCTTGTTTCAGTATAGATAGCACACAAAAAGAGGCAAAAAAAAAAGCACAAAATGAAGCACTTAATTGTTCAAATTCCAGGAAGCTCCTTTATGCATGCATATATATATATATATATATGTATATACACATACAAACATTTTTAATTTAGAATAATTTTGAAACAGACAGGAAACACATGTCATTTGTACACATTTCAATGCATTTGTAATCCTTTAATCACTATCAAGCTAAACCATCTTAAGAGGAACTTTTCCTTTGCACTGCAAACCTGACTTGGCCCCTCTTTAAATATCTGATTTGCTGAATCTAAACCTGATTAATTTTCAATGTATGATTAAAGCTATTTTCTCATCTATGCACTACAAAATCATTGCAGCAGACTAAAAATTGAGCAATTATATTAAAAACTTGACTTGTAAGTTACGTGCTTGAATGTATGCTGAACTCACAGCCAAGACTCCTACTGACTAGTTCAGCAAAACAAAAAAAGCCCAAAGGCTAAGCTCCGTCACTTACATGTAGCACATTTATTCCCACTCTGTCTTAGCTAATGATGCTCTTCTCAAGCACAGTTTTGACTCATTCCCCTGATTTTTAACCAAGCCTTCCCAGTCAGAAGAGGCTACAGGTACTCCAGAAGCAGATCTTAATCAACATCCTCAAAACAGAAATGAGGCTCACCCATGAGCGTAAAAGTCAGAATCTTTCACAGGCTTACTCTGGCCACATGGTTAACACACAGGGAAAACAATTCGTTAGGTTCAGGCTTTTGACTTTAAACACCAGTAAGGTCCTAAGTTCCAGCAGTGAAACACAGTGGGGCTATCAGGAAGAACATAAAGACTTGACTAGATATGGCAGGGTTAGCAGAACAGGCAGGAATCTGAGAGCAGACATAGGTGAATACAGTGAGAGACAACACGAATAAAAACAATAGAACTGTGGGTAATTTCTCCTCCATGCCTTCAAACCTGGGCGTTGCTGGACTGCCAATGGACACTTGCAACCAGGTTCTGCTGGTGGAGAACTCATCCGCAGCTTCTAGAGCACCTATGCATGTGACAGAGGGCATGGAGGGAGAGAGACACAGGTCATACAGAACATACATTTCAGTGGAGGAAAAATGTCTCTGAAAGAGCAGGCCAGAACCATGATAAATAATGACAACAACCACTGACACAGCTTTTAATTTTGAGAATAAATAAAAGGCTTAAAGTTTCATCAGCCTCACTAGAGCAGTTCAATGAGAAACTGATTTCATTTTTGAAGATGGATCTTTCTGTTGTATGCAGTAGAAAGTGTATATGCATAAATTATCATTAGAATAACTTGGAATTTGTGAATATTTCATTGCTAATTGCTATGAAAAATATCATTACTTCCATGCTGTAAAAACTTACTCTGGCACTGATTTAATTATTTGTTTTCATTGTTTCTCAACCACATACATAATAAGGAGCTGTCCTGTGCGATTATACCAATTTCACCAAATCTTCTGTAGACTGTTTTTCCAAATCACAAACTTGTTTAACATCCACTGTTAATCATTTTCTGATGCCCCATTGTATTCATTTCATAGTAATAACCCTGCAAAATGTTTCCAGTATCATACGTTAACAGTTCTGACTTCTGAACAGAGTATTGGTAGTGGAAAAACACCCTGATTGCACAAGGTGCCCATTACACCTTGGAAAGAAATTGTTCCACCTTCTCCGTACTTGTTACCATAGTTATAATTCACTGGTAACTGTACAGATTTTCTGTTAACTAAAATAATCCATAAATATGCATTAAACTAAAAATCAGTTCAAATATTTACATTAGAAAAGTAAGCCAGTTGCTTTGATCCTTTAGCTGCAGTACACCAACTCTGCACAGGGCCTTACAGGTCTACAAATATCAAATTAAATAGATAGTAAACTAATTAAACACTAACAATTGAAAAAGGAAGAGGGAGAGGACCAGAAATTCATGACTGATAGTGATGAGTTTCTCTTTAAATGTAAGCGTGATGAAAAGGATTTGGCTGGAAGTTGATCACATCTGTCACCCTGAAGTTTTTGACACACATAAAATTATAATGCATCTGCAACAGAATGGACACTGCCGGTCCAAATATTCTGCTCTTGAGCAAATCAGAGATCTTGGTGACCATTTTTTGCTATTCTTCCACAAATTCCTGAGAAATGTGACAATCTATACAAAACACATCACTGAACTTCAAACTCAGTTTAATCAAAAGAAGTAAAAAGTCTAGGTGATCCTGTTCTGGCAGGGGGTTGGACTAGATGATCTTTCAAGGTCCCTTCCAACTCCTAATATTCTGTGATTCTGTGAAATTAGTCCATTTTGAGAAAACTGCAGCCTTGTTTGTGAACAAAGCAGACTGTTGCTAAAAAGTATTTTTAAATATGAATTTTTAATTCTTATAGTCCTGGCTTCTAAGGATAAAAACATGACTACAAAATTGTTAATCTGCAAATCCCTGTACATGCTGATACTGGCAGATGCATTATCTGCTCAAGAAGGAATTATCAACAACGTGGGAAAAAAGGATACAGCTATATAATTAGATAATATTTAAGGATACACAGAAAATCCTCACCTTGGCCTTTCCTATCTCACCTGCCACATACCTAATGATGGCTAGCCCTATAGCAATTTGGGATTAAATTTTGAAACCACCAGGAGACTGGGTCACTGCTCATTGCACATACTCATCCAGTGGTTTTGAGCCACACTTTCTAGTATTTGCACATGATAAGAGAGGGATGGGAGGATACGGAGGAAGTGCATGAGCAGAGAGAAATACTTAATTGGTAAGTCTCCTTTTTATCATGGGGCAATTTAAAAGGTCTGAGTATCAAGCAAAAACTTCATGGGTTTCTTTGTTATAGCTACTGGGAAACCTTCACTCAAAGAAAACACTTTTAACTGGTTAACAGTAAGTAAGCATTTAATATAAAGTATGTACTTCTTAAGAGGAAGACACCCTTTTCTTAAGCTCTTAACATACTTTAAACCTCTATTGCTTTATATTTGTGGTATGTAGGACTTTTTTGAAGTTCTTCACTGGGATTCAACAAAAAATCTCAAGCAAATCTGTCACAAACAATAAATATTCAAAGTTAGTATTTCTGTCTTCTGTTCATAAAAGGCTTTCCTTCTCAGGAGACTCAGAAAATTTTCATGGATGCCAATCCCTTTCTTCAGGGAACAGACTCTAAACAAAGGACAGCTCAGTCTTTTTATTGTGATTTCCACTCAAAGATATGTCTGTAACTGACAGTGGTATGATAACATCAAAAAAACAGAGAGGACTTGTCATCCTTTCTTATACCATATAGAGAACATTATAGAAGACTCTGCATCCTAAACTTGCAAACTTATTTTTTGCTAGTAATGATTCAAATGGAATATTTAAATACAACTTAATGTATTTTAATTATTTTTCTTGTTAAATACTACACCATGCATTCTTGAAGAAATATCTGCTAAACTTTGATAAATGAAGATTAACTATGACAATATGAGAGGATGTGGAACCTTCCCAAAAGATTTGGCAATCCAAAAAAAGTTTCTGTTGGTTTTGAGGGATCTTCACAATGCTTGGCAGAATATAGGCTTGTAAAATCCATCTGACCTCTTCCTTATGACAAGCATTACGAAAGACGAATGTGTTTTAGGATTGATCCTGTTTGCAGTAAATTGTGCAGTAGTATCAGATAAAGGAATACAAGACCTTAAAGCAAGCCTCATGATTCACTTCTGCACTGTAGGAGAATATTTGACCTTTCCATTCTATTGGATATAAATGACTACATAATACATCTCTAGCAAGATCTTTGGTTGCTAATACATGAAAATTTCAGATTCTGCAGACAGCTTTGGACTAACACTTTGCAGAAAACTGAATCTCTCTATCAAATACCTTCTTCCGTATCTATCAGCAGAAATTAACTCCTAACCACCCAAGAATTCATTTTTCTCCTAAGCATTCTGCCATCATGACAGACATACTCTGTCACATCCAGAAAGCTATCTGAACCTTTGGCAGACTTACAGACTGAGCATGGAACCCATGCTTGGACACTGTATAGAAAGGCACATCCATCACTGTAGCACATTTCTATTCCTCAGTATGGGTCTTGGGAGCATACCCCTTCTCAGAGGTTTGAATGCCTGGGCTTGGAGCCAGCTTAGAGATAGCGCAGTTGAACAAGGTCCCCCTCCTGCTGGCAACCATTGACAGTGGCCTCCAGACAGCACTGTGGGAAGGCCTCCGTCAGGGTTGACTCCACTTCCCCATGCAAACTGCTTTTAAGCTGAGCCACTACCACTTGTCTCCCACATGAGCTACGAATCTCGCTGCATTGCAGCCATGCCTGCGCCTGGCCATCAGCCCTGTTGACTGACACTCAGACCCTGATATGCAGGTTGACTTTCTGGCCTGGCCTCGGCCCTGCCTCATCACTATGGACTTGCCTGGTGATTGCTGGGTTGTGCCTTACCCTACGTGCCCTGACCAAAACCTCCCCTGCTTGCCTTGCCAAGCACCTCAGTCCTGCACCCTGGCTAGTGACCAGCCCTGGTACTTCTCTCTGCTGGCCTTGTAACCATGCTCGGCTTCTGGCTCACCATCTGTTGTGGAGCAGCTGGCCCTCCCTGCTCTTGGACATTTCTGTTAACTGAGAGTGTATAACAAATTAATCATAAAGTTATACAGGATGCCAGCTTTCTATAAAGATCTAGGTCCAGCTATGTGGCTATATATGATCGCACAGATGATACGTAAAACGTCCAGGTTGCTCATATACAGCAAAACCAAATATGAAAATAGGATGTGTGGTTTCTTGACCGAAGCGAAAACCAGTGGGCAACTCTTCTGATATTTGAACTGCAAATAAATATCAATATGTAAGGTATTTGTACAAAACAAATGATTTAGCATTTCATAACTTGGAACACCATGCTAGAGAAAAATTACAATAGCAGTCCACTATGAATCCACAATGCTTTTTCCAGTCTTCCAATCCTTTCCATCCCTAGAAAGTCCACTTTGGCCAGCTAATCCAGGGCTTTTTTTCTGAAGGTTACAAAGCCCCACTCCCCTTCCCCATGCTTACACACACCAGCCTCATTGCTCATTGCTGTCTGAGGAATACCTCCACCATGAGTATGGCGACAGAGTCCGAGCCTCAGCAACAGAGCATAGTCAGAGGAGGGCTATTAAGGTCATCACCATTTTCAGTCCTCATCTCATTCTGTGCAAAAGTATCTGCAGCTGCATTCTGAGAGAGAATGGAAGCTCTCAGAGTTTTATTTGATCTGAGTCCATACCAGAAGGAGACCTTATAAGGTGCCATTCTTTTCTGTCACAGAGATTCAGTGCACCTGGGGAGAAGCAACACATCCAGCTTCTTTGATAACTGTTTCTGGGGTTATATGGGGACCAAAGAGGTCCAGAGGAACAGGCAACAATAAGACATTTCACTCTTATCAAGCTGCAGTCAGAACCAGGTACCCAGTCTGAGAATACCCAAAAGGTGGTGTTCTTTAACAGAGTTACACTGGGTGTCTTGGGAAGCAGTTACATAAATTGCCTGTGTGGAAAAGACATTGTCCATCGAACAGAGGTTCACTAGCACAGAGCAAAGCTTTTGGCAGGATCCAAATGTACCTAATCATGTTGCAACAGGAAACTACATTTTTTTTTGATCCAGCCATTTTTTTTTAGTAATTCAACCTATTTTCTGAGTTATTCTCTTGACGTTTAATAGAAGCTAAAATTGTAGGTCAAGGGAAACCATGCCCCTGATTTTCTACATGAAGCTTTTCAATTGCACCTTGGTGCAATTTTTCAAATTTTAATGATTATTAAAGAAGGACCATCAAAAGTCTTCAGGGAAATTATTTGCTCTTCTGCATGTGGCCAAGAGTTGCTTCAACTCTGGTACAAGAATTAAGCCTTGTTAATATTTACTCTAAAACAAGCTCTTAAATTAAAAACTATATTATTTGCTATGCTCATATGTAAAATAGATTTCTGAACATGTAATAGTTATGAGATTAGCAGGGTAGAATATGTACATTTAGATGCACAATAGCTATAAAGCATCTCAACATCTCAAAATAAGATTATGCTGTTTTAAGAATCTTTTAAAATTAATAAAGTAAAATATTAAATAGATGTTACCGACAGCTTTCCAATACATACAAGTTTTCCTTAGTATTGAAGGGTCAATACTTCAGAGCAAGAATTTTCAAAGTTTTATTTGTGGTAGTACTCTTAATGAGTGGGAAGTTAGACAAGGGGCTACATAACAAAATTTTAAGTGGAGTATCACCATAGTCCTGGTTAACTCTAAAAGCAGCATTGCTGCGTTTTTTGCTGTCATAAAAACAAGTTAGAAAGGCTGGAGAAGCAGCTGAGGCCTGGAAGGTGTATGTCCAATCCCAGGATGACATTTCTTGTCAGACACAGTGCTTCTGCTTCTGACATTCACAGCGCATGTCCCATGAGGAACCAACTAACAAAGGCACAGCCCTGACTTGGTTCTGTCTTGACAATGAGCACAGCTAAAGGCTTGAAGAAAATCCGTTTAAGAACCCCTGCTCAGTACGCCCACTAAAAACACAACCTTGAAATTATTCTCTTTTTCAGATAAAAACCCTAAAAGGTCATATTCTATGCCATATAGGTAGGTACACAGCATAGTTTATCAATGACCCTGAACTGAACATTGTCATGGTATCTCCAAATATGCTTTCTGATGATAGAATTTCCTCTTTAACCAGATTTATAACCTAAGATTTATAAAATGTACAACTACCTATTAAAAACTCTTAAGTAATAACTAAATCCTATTTGCATTCTTTAAAAATATTATAAAGAAAATATGTAGAACATTAATATAATATATACACTACAAATCTGGTTTTAGAGTTTGACAGCAACCATGTATCTCAAAAAAAACCAAACATTTTTACCCATTAGGTGACTATGATCCCTTTTTGTCTATATTAAGATATACTTTTTGTGTCAAGTAACTAAAAAGAACTGAAAGGATAACAAATGGTGCTATTATGAGACAAGTTGTCCATATAGCTTTGAGTTTTGAGATCTTTCTTTACCTTTTTTCCCACCCTCTCACTTTACTCTCTGACGCTACTAGCTAGTCAACTTTTGCACTTGTTGGTGTGTGGAAAAGATTATACGCATAAACCCATTAGAGGATTGGAAGTGCTTTCCTCCTATAAGCTAGAAAACTAGTTTACTCGTGGTGAATGAGCTCATTGAGTACTAGCAAGGTGGCAAGCTTTATATATATCACCAGAGACAACCAGAATAGTCAGACAGAGAATCTAATCTATTACATAAGTATTACGTAAGGACATTAACTGACTCTTTCCTACAGCAATGCCAAATTTAATTCAGATATGCTCTGGGTTTCATTATATCACATCCTGTGTTAGCAGCTGTATACAAGACATAACTGACATGGGTTATGTGTCAAAGAAAACATATTTCTGAAGAAGCTGTCAAGGTACTAAAAGCTAATATTGTAGCTCAACTACACTTTGCCTGAGGTCAAAAAAGACTACAAATACTGGACTTCCTCCATTAAATCTTTATCAGTGTAAGTATTTAGTAACATTTTGAAAGCAATAATAATGTTACAGAAATTGATGAACCTCAAAGGATTGAGAGATCTAGTTTAGATTGGAGCTTATTGTCAGAGATCAGCTGATATATCAAGCCCACACTTAGCTGCTGCCTCAAGTGAATCTTCCTGTGATACGTCACTAATATATTAACAAGTAGCTCTCGTACAAATGTTCCCCTTTAACCTCTGCTAAATCCTGTTTATCCCTGGAGCATGTCCCTGATGACAAGGCTGAGCAGCTGGACAAATTATGCATCTGTTTTTCCATTTAAATGGGAAGTTTTTCAAAGAAATAATCAGATGGTAAGGCAAACTGCACTTGCTGGGCACATTTTTCTGAACTCTATGGGATAAAATTGTAACTCTCTAAATGTCAAAGGCAGGGCTCCCTTGACAAAAAAAAAACAATAGCAGTGGCCACGGCAGACTGGCAGATTCAAAGGCAGATTAAAAGGAGAGAGCAGAGGAAGCAGCCTCTGGACATAAGTGCGATATCAATGAAATAGACACATTTTCCACCATCTGCACGTTGTCTTTGCAAGGTCCCAGTGCCATCAAAGGTCTACTGAATAAGTTGTGTACTTATGCTTTAAGAGAGACCAAAAATCCAGGATGGGAGCAGGATATTAATAGGGCTCTACTTTTGCCTTTCTTCCTATTTGTCATATGTGTTTTTAATCCAAGTCATTTACCAATCAGTCTTCCAAACTAAAATGAAATACATTAATTGTGAAGATTGCACTGTCTGGGGTGAATATTAAAGAGCTCTAATGAGAAAAAAATGCTCTTGTATTCATTCTAACTCCAGTAAACTGAATGTCTAATTTAAATTTGATGTTAGAAATCAGAGCAGATAAGGATCTAAGATCCACAAAACTTTCTAGCAAAAGGAAACAAAAGAAAAATAGAGACAAGCCAGAACTCAAATTTAGCTACAACTGCCATAGAACTTACACAGTAATAGGAGCAAAACCAGCCTAAAAACACAGAAAGCTCAAAGGCAAGCACTGTAGTGGGTCAAGGATGTAACAAGCAGTGAGCATACGTTGTTAAGGCCAGACTCAGCAGACAGCATCAGTTTGAGTCCTTACAGAGTGACACCACTTTGGCCAAAGGCAGCAACAACAGAAATGGCCACATGTTAGCTAGCCTCTCCCTTGAGTAATGCTCATGCTGGATAAGCAGATCCTAGGGATTACATCTGGTTTAGATCAACAACAAGAGACAAAGGAATACCCTGGTGTATCTAATAGAGTGTGCATGAGAGGACATAATCCATTCTAGAAGGCTTACAGCTGCTTACATAAAACTATTCAATAAAAAAGTAAGGTTCATGCCACACCACGGTGTGATATTTGAGAAGACAAAATCTCACTCACACAGCAAAATAAAGGTGAATCAGCAAATAATTTCAGAACAGTCTGTTACAGTCTAATCCTGCACTGTGCTTATGGGAAGATGAAAAAAAAATTCATAGAAACAAGACAGCATATGGGACTGAGAGATAAGCAAATATTGGAAAAATATCCCAAATTATCTAGTACACTAAAGATAGCTAGGAAGATGGTTTTCCAAAGTCACTATATAAAGAAACACCATCTTCTGAGGATGCCAAGATAAAAGAGCAAAAACATTACATAGTGTTTAGAAACAGTATCTTCCTAAACCAGTACAAACACAAAGAGATCCAGAAAGGAAACTGTAACATGTGATGAAAAAAAAAGAAATAAAAGAAAACCAAAATAATTCAAATAGTGTCACAAACAGTGACAGCTAATGGTTTTGTCCAGCAAATGACAGGCTGTACCAGAAATGCCTTTAGAAAAAAGGTACGTTGCAGTCTGCTTATGTAAGCACCTCACAGAAGCTGCTTTTCAGGAACAAGTCTCAAAATATATATTGTATTTTCCTTCAGTCATGGGGGGTGATCAGCAAGAACTATGCCTCTTGGGAAAATATGAACTAGATGCCAAAGCAAAATTGATTGTAGAACTGTGAGATCAGAATTTTTCCACAAGAAAAGAAAAGCAACAATGCTTCTAAGCCAAAGCAGAAAATGAAACTGCCAACTGTATCCACTAAGTTTGAAATTACAAATCTGGACCTTCTACAGTTAGAAGAGAACATAATATCACAGGGCATACATATATACTGTACTTTACCTGGATGTTGAACAATCAAAATGCTAATCACTATTACAAGCAGAGAATTGGTGGATATAACTCTTAAACCAGGAAGAGATTTCCAAAATCACTCCTAGGCCTGCAGACAATAGAGGAAGAATTAAAGCAACACCTTTTGCCCTCTCATCTGAAAACAGTGATTCTGTCTTTTCTTTTATTTCATCTACTGCTACAATGAAAATAGAAACTAGCCACATGAAACAGACATACTAAGGTTCTTAAGAAGTAAATTAAATTAGGGATATGCAAGCATGGTAGTAGTCACAACAGCAAATTGTAAGATTCAGGACTGTATTGCATCAATGATAGCTAGGGTTTCAGAAGCATCAAGCAATGCACATTATTAAAGTTCCAAACTTATTAAAACAAAATCCCCCAGTGCCATTTCAGCTGACTCCTTACACTGAAAACTTTGTATATTTTCTACTTGGAGAGTGTCTAGTAGCATATGCCTTAACAAAACTCTTCAAAACAGCACTGAGTACCAATATTAAAAACAGTTAAACCAGACTTGCATATACTTCAGTCATTTTCTGGTAGGTTCTAAATTTCATATAGGGATTGACCTTAAACTACCAGTCACTTTTCCATATTTAAAATTCTAGGTGACTCATAACATGAGAGAAACCATTTTCATAACAGATGAGTTTTCAGCTCAGTTGTTTATTTGTTGCAAAAGAATCCCATCACAGCTGATAAACACTTCACCTCTGTGACTGCAAACACTTTGCAAGAGGTGGAATAGAAAAGAGTTGTTCACAGAAGATGTGACACATTCATTACTTACACTGTTTTCATACTACAGGCAAATGCTTACCAATAAATAAAAAAAAATAGATTAAAAAGCAAGAGCAGATGAAATATTGAGCCAAGTCATAAATTACTACAAAAAAAGGCAGGACAAAGATAATGATCAGAATAGGATAAATTTCAGAACCAGTTCTGAAAATTACACGGGCCAGTTCACTGACCAAATTCTAAACTCAAAGAAGGGACCTAAATACTAAAAAAAGAGAAAGAATTAGGAATTTTGATGTTATTGCTCTCACAAGAGACAGAGTAATGAATTCTTACTAGCGTTCTCTCAGACAGGCAATGACAAGAAGTAAAAATTTATTTTCTATCGGCTAAAAAAAACAATTAGCTAATTTTCATAACTACTTTTTTTTGGATTGCTGCAGTAATCAGGCCATTCAACACTGTTGTTAATGAGGTGCTGATAACATAAGTGGGTTTCTTCTAGTCTTCAATCGCAAGAGCAAAAAGCTTTTGACAGTCATTTTCAATTTTTCTCTCAATTTTTTTTTATTTTACATATGCCACATCCAATCACACAACTTCTCTGAGTATATTCAGTAGATAGAAACAATAAAAGAAAACACAGGATAATTTATAAAGCCTCATATTTTCATTTTGCCTGGTTGCCTTTCCACCAAGATCTTTGTCTGATTTCTCCACATCTAAAAAGACACAGAAAACTGACGTTTGAGTGAACTGGGGAAAAAAAAACCAACAGTGACTAAGTAGCAGGAATTACTTTGTCCTCATTGGTTAGCAAACAAATGAAAATCAGTTCTCAGAATGTGCATTGCTTTGAGGCATCTTCAGACAGATTTCCGGCTTTTTTCTCTCTCTCTGTCATGATTAGCTTGGTAGGTAACATCTCACCTGCCCACACAAAACCACCAGTATGCCTTTCAGATCTACTCCTGGTGTGATGAGATCCAACTGAAGGGACTTGGCCTCACACATTCCTGTTGGTCAAACCACAATCCTGAAAAGCATGGATTTGCAAAGGGGAAATCATGCTTTACCAATCTGATACCCTTTTACAACACGGTGACTGTCCTGTTGGATGAAGGGATGGCAGCTGATGCTGTTTATCTCAACTTTAGTAAGGCTGACCCTATAACATCTTAATAAACAAGCTCACAACTGAAAGGCTGGATAATTACACAGTGAGATAGATTGAAAATTGACTGAATGGCCAGGCTTGGAGCATGGTGATCAGCAGCACAAAGTCCAATCGGAGACAAGTCACTGGTGGTGTAACCCAGGGGTCATTACTGGGGCTAATATTAATTAATGACCTGGATTATGTGACAGAGTGCCCCTCAGCAAGTTCATAGATGACATAAAACTGAGAGGAGCAGCTGAAACATCACATGGTTGTGCTACCTTTCAGTGGGACCTTCAGAAGCTGGAGAACTGGGTCAAGAGGAACCTCATGAAGTTTAATAAGGGAAAACTAAAAGTATTGAAGAGGACTTTTGAGAGGAATAAACTCAGGCACCATATACACTGGGGGCCAACCTGCTAGAAAGCTGCTCTGCAGAGAACGCACTTGGGGTCCTAATGGGCAAGCTGACTGTGGACCAGCAATGCACCTTCAGAGTAAAGGAGGCCAACATCATCTTGCAGTATGGAAAGCATTGCCCGCAGGTCAAAGGGAGTGATCCTTCCCCTCTATTCAGCACTGCATAACCAGGTTTGGGGTCCCCAATACAAGAGAAACATGGACTTAATGGAGTGAGTCCAGCACAAAGATGATTAAGAGACTGGACCATCTCTCATATGAGGGGAGGCTGAGAGAGGTGGGACTCCTTAGCCTGGAGAAAAGAAGGCTCAGGAGGGATCTCATCAATGAGTATAAAGAGTCAGGCAGGGGTATACCTCAGTTGCAAAGCATCATTCCTGTTTCTTGCAAGGGGCAGGGTAGGATAGACTACATGACCTTTAAAGGTCCTTTCCAACCCAAACTATTCTATGATTCTATAAATACTTCACAGAATTACCGAATCGTTAAGGTTGGAAGAGACCTCTAAGATCATTGAGTCCAACCATCAACTGATGGGAGGTTGGTTACTTGATGGGAGGGAACAAGGATAACTGAGCCAGACTTTACAGTAGTGCCCAGCAACAGGTCAAGAGACAATGGGCACAAACTAAAACACAGCAGAGTCCATCTGAACACAAGATGACACTTTCCTACTGTGCGGGTGGTCAAACACTGGCATAGGTTGCCCAGAGAGGCTGTGGAATCTTCAGCTGTGGAAATACTCAAAATCTGATGGCCATGGTCCTGGGCAACGGGTTACAGCTGACCATGTTTGAGCACAAGGGTGTGGTCTAAATGATCTCAAAAGTTCCCTTCAAAACTAAATGCTTCTGTGATTTTCTTGATATCCAATAAAACTAGAAGCAGTCTTTCGCAAGGGCAGGGCAACACAGTCCTTAGTACAAGGGGACCAGTTACCAGAATAGAGACTTTTCAACCTGCATATTTGACATATAGATGTGAATGAATGATAATCTAAAAGCTGTTCTTCAGCTGTATTCAGATAAACTCCAGGGCTGTTGTTCCTGCTTATAAGAAAAGGAGATTGGTAAGGACATGCTTTGCAGAGTTCTGTTACAGTCCTCATAGTGGATGATTATGTAAGTTGTATACTGCACTACTGCATTTTTAATAGGGAACAGACTGTCACCACCATCTTTTTAGGCAGCAGACTACAATCCCCAGGCAAGATAAAATCTGCTGTTTCCACCAAGTTTCTGCAGGCATTGTGGAGCAAGCTGACTTGGAAACTGCTGCCTAGCACCTAGAGGAAGATAATTCTTACAGTTTGCTTCACAGGTCTGTTAGGAACACAGCTGAAACTCGGGAACAGCCAGAAGCTGCTAATCTGCTGATTGTTACTTTTACTCATTGCTTTATGCTTATGCCTTGTCAGCAAGGCAGCAGGGTTTAAAATCATACCCAACTTCTTTTCAAATCTTTGAGAACTATGACTTTAATAATGCGGGTTTTGGCAAGACTGAAAAAAACAGACAAATTATATTTAACTCTAAAATGTTATCTCTGCACTATCTACAGTATGAATTTATAAAAGGACAGCTGTTGTATGTTATGCAACTCTTACCCAATATTTAATAGAATTTAAGGAATTTTGCACCCAGTAAGGAGATACAAACCAAGACTTACCCATACAAGCAGGGTCTACAGCAGAGCAGCTAAGGTATGATAAGCCCATACCTTAGATTATCACTTATAATTTAAGTAAACAAATAATTACTGCCAGAATATTGCAATACTTGTCTGATCATTCATCATCTGCTGTTTTATCAACTATGAAAAAATTAGCAAACGACCATCGTTACCCATGGATGTTTAAGAGTAGGTCAACCAGTCAAAAGGGATTTCATGATTAATATATTTAGAGATATGAAAGAATCCTGACACTTCAGAAGTTCTAAAATTATGTCCATAGAAAAGGTAATAGATGTACAAGTGATGAGATGCTCTCTTCCTACATAAAAATGAAGCTGAAATGCAATAAATCAGGATGACTGTGTTTAGCGTAATCACCTTCTCTTGCAAGGATAGATTTTTGTTAACCATCTCTTAGGGCAGAACAGAGCAAAGGACCATTGCAGCAAAGTATCAACATGAAGGCTGGATAATTTAATACAGACTGTGTAGTCTGGCAGGAACTTCCAGTATCCGGACGTGCATTTTTCACTTTCAACATGGCAGAGAACATACTGCCCTGTTCCCAAACACTCATTTAACTTCATTACGAAATGCCAATAACAGAACAAGCTGTTTTAACACCTCAGCATTAACAAAGTGATGTAACATGAATTCCACTTTGGCTTCAGATTCCCAATATACAAGAAGTCTTCTTATATTGACTGCTTTTAAGGCAACAAAATATTTTAGGTCATGAAAGGTCTCTACAACATGTACTAGCAGAAACAGTATAGAGCCTAACATACGCACTGAGTGTTCTGCAACATGCCACTCCATGCTCTGTAACATGTTACCTACTAGGAAATAGGCTATAATGGCAAAACACATGTTGTAAAATGGTGACAAGAAACACAAAGAGACAGATTTTTCTTCATAATTACTTTCACTTGAAAAGGAGCAAAGATATCAAAAAGTAATATTAATTGCGGTGTCACTAATTGCCCCATGTTTTTACTCCCAAGTCTATTCATGTTTTACCCCCCCCCCCCAAACCCACAGGAGATGGTAGTAAAAAAACCATGAGGGGGAAATGAACAGTCCCTAAGCCCATGTGGCTGGGTGCTAGGAAGGGACATAGCAGCAAAAGCCAGACAGTGGCAGCTCAGCAAGTTTTAAAATAGCCTATTTGGAAACACAATGTCATTATTTTGCTTTCTGATTATTTCTTTACCCTTAGCTTTGTTTTCAAACTAATTTCTTCACTTTCATCATTAAGAAACTCTGCTCAATGTGGAATTTCACACAACCATAAAACCTCTGGCCTTCTACACATAGGTAAGATAGCTGTCATTAAGTAATCCTCCGCTGCATGTAACTGCCACTACACTTAGTGCTATATATGTAATGTGCAAAGGAACGTTTATGAGTTGAACACAAACAGTTCAGCAAAACTAGACACCAGTGAGAAGATGAGACATTTAATTAGATGTTTTGAAGAAAACACAAATTCACCTGCTCATTACTGTACCACCAACTCAAAGGCATGTCAACCATGCAGGGAAATGATAGGAGCTAGAGGCATTATAGCCCACACAGCCACTGTAGTTCATCTATAATCAGACAAGAAAGTTAAATTATAATGCCCAAGGATCTCCCTATACATACTAAAGTTTATTTCTGGCAGGGTCAATTAAACTTCATGAGCATCTTTGCTGCCACAGCTTGAGCACTTCAGATCATGAATTGTTTTATTTCAAACTAATTTAGGTACTTACATTGCCTTGTGGCATAAGTTCTAGAGCGGATAATAATAACAGTCATACACGCTCAGCCTATGCACAGCACTTAGTGGAAATGTCAGCAGTTAGTTACTATAGATACAGAAAGCAAAACATTTCCGCATTTGAAAAGTGCTCAAGTCACAGCCCACAGCAGTAAGGTTGCAATGTGGCTCACCCACAAGAGTTACTATAGCGGCATGATTAAAATGGTGAAAGTCGCCCTCAGTATTAGCACAGGCTAATCCAACATAAACATATCCTCACTGCAGCACCAGTGCATTCCATTCCTCCACAGTGTCTGATGGCTGCTCATGTTGTGTGAACACTAATAACTTATCACAACTAAACACATACCCGACATTCCTTCCCTTTTTTTCTGCTGGTGGCCAATTCAAACCAAGGCAGTCTACTGGAACCAGATGTTACATGATGACATAGCACTACCTTGGATCACTTATTTGCGAAAGGCGTCTTGTGGTTTTGTACCTCATTTCTCTACACTGTTCTTCTAATGAGGGAAACATGGCCAAGGAACTTCTCTTTAGAAAAAGTCCAAAGTAGTTTACAGCACATGCAAACTGTGCTGAATGTTTCTTATGCTCAGGCAAGATAGCTAAGTTTAAAGAATGTCCCAACTGCTTGATTTTGCAAGCATCAGTACAGACCAACCTTGACTGGAAACCAAAGACATTTTAGGTTTGTAGTATTTAACTCCCTAGGTATGAGCTTAGTCAGCAGACCTAGATCTGAAAATTGTAACTTTAAAAAAATAAAGTAAAATTTCACTGCTGAAAAGTCATCAGGTACTACATTTAAACAGGGCATGCAAATGAAAGCTATTATTATTCTTTACTAATTGTTAAGTTCCCAAGTGATCTCAGTATTTCACTGTAAAAGACAGGATTAATTCTCTCAGGTTGAAATATAAAATAAATGGGAGCATATCCAAGTATATTGTAATTTAGATTTTTTTTTTCCTAAACTACACAGTAACTCCTGATTTTTCATTTATCTTTCCCTTTTTAGAGTTCTATAAAGCCTCTTCAGAAATAGTTCTGTGATTGTGTTTATTCTGTTTGTTGAGGAAACTGTCCAGTCATTAACAGATGGGTTCGTTGAGGTAACACTGACAACATGACATTTCAAATTACACAATAAATATAAGTCTGAACCACACAATGAAAGGAGTGGGGGTTGCAGATACAGGAAGTATGGCTATGGTGGACAAATAATTAAAAATTAATTAGGATAATTAAATTATCCTAAGTGACCCAGACCATTTAACTGTCAATGAAATTCATGGTATTTACTGTATTAACAGAGCTATCACTATCAATGAAATTAGCCAATAATTTTTGATTAACCAGATATAGCATCAATGAACTACAGAAATAATGTGTAAATGATTCTTAAAATTTATATTCAAAAGTTTTGCCAGATAAAATATATCTGGCTATACCACTGAAATAATCTGTGAATAGTCCTTAAAAAGTGGTATTAAGAAGTTATGCCAGTGCTATGCCTGCCACAGTATTCCTAGCATATTCGGTAATATGCTAGGAAATTAATAGTATAATTTAATAGTGTAGTATAGTATAGTGTAATGTAGTATAAGAGTGGTGGTGAATGGAGTTAAATCCAGTTGGCAGCTGGTCAGTGGTGGTGTTCCCCAGGGCTCAGTGCTGGGGGCCAATTCTCTTTAATATCTTTATCAATGACATTGATGAGGGAATCGAGTGCACCCTCAGTAAGTTTGTAGATGACACTAAATTGGATGGGTGTCTTGATCTGCCTGAGGGTAGACAGGCTCTACAGAGGGACATGGACAGGCTGAATCAATGGGCTGAGGCCAACCGCATGAGGTTCAACAAGGCCAAATGCGAGGTCCTACACTTTGGTCACAACAACTCCATGCAACATTATAGGCTTGGGGAACAGTGGCTGAAGAGCACCCTGGAGACAAACCTGGGGCTACTGATCAACAGCTGGCTGAGTATGAGTTACCAGTGTACCCAAGTGCCCAAGAAGGCCAACAGCATCCTGGCCTGTATTAGGAACAGTGTAACTAGCAGGAGTAGGGAAGTGATTGTTCCTCTGTACTCTGCATTGGTGAGGCCAGACCTCACGTACTGTGCTCAGTTTTGGGCCCCTCACTACAAGGAGGACACTGAGGCACTGAAGCATGTCTAGAGAAGGGCAACGAAGCTCGTGAGGGGTCTGGAGCACAAATCACATGAGGAGCAGCTCAGGGAACTGGGGCTGTTTAGCCAGGAGAAAAGGAGGCTGAGGGGAGACCTTATCAACCCCTACAACTACCTGAAAGGAGGTTTTAGTGAGGTGCTTGTGGGACTCTTCTCCATAGCGACAGGTGATATGACAAGAGAAAATGGCCTAAAGTAGCACCAGGGGAGGTCTAGGTTGGACAATAGAAGAAATTATTTCACTGAGAGGGTGATTAACTATTGGAATAGGCTTCCCAGAGAGATGGTTGAATCACCATTCCTGGAGGTGTTCAAAAAATGTATTGATGTGGTACTAAGGGACATGGTTTAGCTCCAGATTTGGTAGAGTGAGGTTATGGTTGGACTTGATGATTTTAAAGGTCTTTTCCAACCAAACGATTCTATGCCCTGAGGGGAGAAAAAGTATTTTCAACAAAAAGAAAACATCAGCAAAGACACTTATTTATAGACGCATGTGATAAACAGACTCATGTGCTCATTAAGTTAAAAAAGAATAACATTCTTTTCTGATGAATTAACAAAGCTACCATGTAACATAACTTAATTAATCTACATTTCAAGATTTCTTATTTGTTTGTTCTGCTTTGGTGAACTTTGGTGAACCAACCTTCTCAGCACTGTAACACAATCCACACTCTGGTTTGAAAAGTTGTCAGCCATGTTTTTCATTTCCAACACAAGTAAACAAAGCTTTGCTAACAGGTAGACTTTCTTCTGCATAGCACTTTTTAAACAAAGGTTACAATGGTTATCATGAGGATAATCTAGGCAGAGGACTGAGGATCAACAAATTACTTTTTTTTTTTTATTTTCTTATATAAGTATGATGGCTGAGATCCAGTTCTCCTACTCTGAAAGCTAGTCTGAGTCAACAACGCGGTAGATATTTTGGAGAAGTTACAACAAACTAAAAATATGAATTCTTATCACTGTCTTTTATGGCTCACAAAGTTTGTTTTGAAAAATCTGAAAAATTATTTCAGAAAATGACTTGCAAAACCAGAATAACTAATACAACATTCTTTTTCTTCTCAAGGAATCTAGTTGCAACTCTCACTCTGGAATATTTAAAGCTCAAAAGCTGAACTCAACTCAGTGTAGAGCACAGCCTTGCACAGCAGAGAGAGGGACTGCAGGGGCCAAAGACGACCCTTTGTGTCTTCCATGACTGTGTAGCAGAGAGTTACTGGATGTGAGCTCCCACTCATCTCCCAGGTTTAACAAAGAATTAGCTGGCATAGAATCACTACTTTTTGACACATTCCTACTTCAGCCATATTTTAGTCATACCACAGTTTTGGTGAATGCAGATCACTTAACAATAAAGTAAGGTAACGTTTGTTGGACAAGTATTATCTCCCACAAGACCATCTGATGTAGTTGGAAAAAAAGAGACAAGTTTAAAGCACACAATTATTTATTCAGTTTTGAAAGGGAAATAAAAGTTTGAACAAATTGATCCCAGTTTATTTACTCATTTTTTAAAACTGGACAATTTGAAAGAAAAATGTGATCTCTCCATGGCAAGGGAGAGCCGATGAGGTAGTTAACAGGGCAAAGAATGACACACAGAAACAGTACTGCTACTGGTAATATCAGACATTCTTATGAAAGAAACAAATAAATTACATGGAAATTACTAAAGTTCTTTTAAAAACCCCACATTTAAGTAACCATCATGGAATTAAAATATCATAAGACACAAAAAATGATTACTGCTTCCAAGAAAATATCAAGAGAAATAATTTTTTTGGTAATTCCATTACAGTTGAAAGAGTGATATATTAACAATGAAGAACTGTACAATAACTGAGCCCTGAAACCACCCAGTGCATCATTTTAATAGAGTTTGGCAGATAATATCAGGAAATGCTTTTAAAAAGTCTCTCCCCCTCAAGACACAAATCATTGCATTATGAGTCTGAGATACTAAAGAATTCTTTGTGTTAGCTTTACTTGTTATAAAGGTGAAATATACCAAATTTTATTAAATTTCAAGTTATTCAAACTTTCTGTACATTTTAAATGTAAATCTTGTAATATTCTTGTTTTCTTACTTATTTTTCCCAGAGTTAAACAGTTGATCGCATACCCAACTAAAGGAGCTGGCATGTAAATCTAAGGTGCGGCAGGAAGTAACATAAGTAATTCATTAATGTAATCTCTGATCCTCTACTCGATCAGTGTCAGAGTGTGGTATTTCTACTAAAATAGTATTTCAGAAACCAGCGTTCTTCAGAAGAGAACAAGATTCTTGTCCTAACAACTTTGCATTTTTTAATGATTTTTTAGGAGATATGTCCATTCCAATGAAAAGAGGCGAATCTCATGTAAAGTTATTTTTTTTGTCTCTCAAATCTTTGCACTGCAATATCAACCAGACCGTGTGCTTTACTTCTTGTCCTAACAAGTAATTTTGCTGACATATAGCAGTTTCTTCCATCCAAAAGTGGGGTCAAAAAGCCTCCATTGTTTTCATAAATTATTTACTAAATATACATTGAGATGAAGGCACATAAAGAGTGCAAGATAAATACACATCTTAAACAAAGGAATAAAAAATAAGTATATTTTTTGTCAACAATTTGCAGTATGTACTATTAAAAGCATAGCCAAAATCCTAACTGTGTCTTCAGAGACTGGGGGCATATCAACACAATTCCAGAAAGTCCTTTAGCAGTACTGCTGAAAGGTGCATAATGGAGGTATTCTTCATGGTAAATTTTACTTTCATTGCTCTGTAATGGCAGCATTTTTCAATGTTGCACTTACCAGTGTTACAAAAAGAGAATGTGCTTAACACCATTTGATATCCTCTGTTTTTGAAAGCATTAAGTACTAAACAGGGCTGTGTAAGAACAAGAAGAAACACCAAACAGCACCAAGACCTGTCACACTGTTTCCCATGTACACTCATCTTAGAATGTGAACTCTGACTGTATATTCTGTTGCTGTAAACTAGTTTCCTCTAATTCATCTGAAAATTTGAAGTTTTTCTATGACTTTTCTCTTCCCACAGAGCTTCACTCAGGCAGCCATTGGTCCATTACTAACATTATTGAACTGAAACAGCATTACCATGGCATAAACATGAGCTTTCAGAAATCGTGGATTTGCACAGAGGCTTTGGGAAATTTTTGCGTAAGCTTTATTATATAGGAAGACAGACTGCACAAAGAAATTCCACTCAATGAGCCAAAAATTAAGAACTTAAAAGTTGCTACATCTGAGCTAGTGAATGCTTTTTGAGAATAGAGATCTTTAGGCTTTGCTAATATGAAAGCCTTCTTTGAGGGATAGTTTAGCTATGATAACTAATTTATTATGAAAAAAATGTTTGTTTTATAAAGATTGTTCTTACTATGACTACAGAATACATATTCATATTACTTAAATAGACTGTAAACCAATAATGTTCCTTTCCTTACGGAAACCAGGTGAGATGTACTGTGAAGTTCCTGTAAAGTACTAGAGAATACCTCAACATCTTATTTTCTTTATTCTCTTCTAATTCTTCACTGAAATGCTCTTGTATACTATCCTCTTATTTGCCATCATTCTTTTCTTTGTTACACATCTTCAGCTTGTACATCTCTCTGTAAATGAGTCAACTGGTTGCTAATACGTACTTACTCACTTATTTGGCAGTGATGGACACAGTTGCATCTTATAAGCTCCTGGAGAGCTGCTGGGTTTGGATGACCCAATCATTCATCACAAACATACACTTCTTTTGGCTGTAGTTTTCTAACCAGAACTTTTTGCGTAGGTTTCCAACTGGCAGAATGAATTGAAAAGATCACCCTGAAATTTGTGCTTGGTAGTTTGCACATAATATGTTCTGGAAAAGACAATATTTGTGTGGTGGAACTAGTTTACTCATTTAGCACAAAAAGATATGATAATGCCATTCATCAGAAAAACCTACAGATGGCAATTGGATTGTCTCAGCAAGGGCTCATATTCTGTATTCTCACCCTCAAATAAAGTTGTCTTGTTCAGCTTTCATGATGATTCATCCAACGTGCCCGCTGGGTAACTACAGCGCTAAAAGCCTAGAGGGACAGAGAATACAGCCTGGCAGGCATTCCAGTATTTCTCCGATGTCCAAATTTGCACTTTTCAGTAAAAGCTAACACTTTTCCAAATACATTCTTGCCTATTGTGACTTCCTTTCCTGGGACTTCTGTGACATCTTTCATTCTGTTGTCATCTGGAAACATTTTATGCTTCTCTTTGAACATCAGTTCATAAATCTCTTTTGAAAGAAGGATTATTCCAAAGACAATTCTTAAACTCACTGTATCTGCTCTCTTGCTTTGTGTATGTTCAGTGTGTGATCAGGAAAATCTGTAAGGCTGACTGATTGACAGACTGACAAATTCTACCTAATTAGTACTCACCAGGTTTAGCCAGCCATCTTCAGCACTTCAACCAATGTTCTACCGTTGTAAGATCTTGCGTTTCTAATTCTAAACACCTAAAGATTTGCATGAGTCAAAGAGAACTAATCAATAAGATTATGTATCTCACCAAGTTTCAAGATATTTCAACAGCTGAAGTGAAAAAGTAATGTGATATAAACTGCACAAAAACAAAGCATGAGCTAAGAATGAGTATATGCGCAAGAAAAATAACATTATGGAACACAATGCTAGCTGGACGCTATCTTGGGAAAAAAAACAAAACACAATCAGCCTTTGTAAGATTATTACACATCAAAAAAAGTCTACCAAACGATACAAGTAAATTACTTAAGATGGGTTCACTTCAGAAGCAGTTTACTACCACCTGCGCTACTAGACTAAATTGGGAGTAAAATTAAAAAAAAACAACCACCCAACCAACAAAAAATTAAAAAAATTTCTCTCAATTAGTTTCCACTAGAATTTTTCTCCAGGAACCAAAACCAGTAACAAAATTATTTTAATAGACTGCCATAGAACAAATAATGTACCCACCAACCACCCACCCTCCCACATACAGTATATAGTTTGAATATCAGACACACACAAGCATTTGCTATGGTTAAGACAGAAACTGACCCACAAAGGTAGTTTGTCCCATACAGTACAGGAAATCTACAAGAAAGGCAGGAATAAAATTCAATTCTTGCAAGTCTCTGTTTTAACCACATCATTCCATTCAGGAAATCCCTGTATTAAAGACACTTCTTTTGATATAGACTTTCTTTTCAAAAAAAGCTCTAACATAGGAGCAAACACTATGCTTTGATTTTTTTTTAAAGTGCTTTCAGATTTATGTCAGCCTAAATGTGAACAGAAGTTGCCCTTTAAGTTTTAGAAACACTTGGCTAGACAAGTATTAGGCCAAACACTGCACTTACATAAGGCCATATAATCACCTGACACTCGTAGCTGTCTCACTGACTTTCCAATAATTTTAATCCTCTTTTCCTTAAACTATCCTTTTAGTGAGAAAATATGTTTATTCTATTACTTATATGCTTGCTTTGGAGACAGTTTCATTCATCAAACAGGAGAACAGCATTTTCCATTCTCAAACATCAGGAATCATGATATTGCTTTTTACAGCAAGTACAAAGTGTGGCTTGTGATATAAAATGGTATGTTCCTCAACTGTGCATTGCTAGGCTGTTTCTACACATTTAAAAGCCTTTCTACAGAATAATGAAACTTCCCAGCTCTTCCTTCCTGCCAAACAGACAAATCATCATGCCAGCAAGTAATGCAAATAGCTGGTGCACAGCAATTACAAGACTGGGCAAAGAGTGGACCAGAGATAGATACTTGAAAGTTGCAGGCAGAAGTAACTTGAACTTCCTTTTATCACAGGTTTTGGTTTTATAGAATGTTTAAATATAACTAACTTGTTCATTTTAGTTCATATTTTATGTCAGATATAAAATGTAATAGGTCAAATTCCTAGCCCCATGTAGTCACTGGAAGTTTTAACTACAGACTGCAAAGAAACCCAAATCTGTCTCATTATCACAGAATCACAGAATCTCAGGAGT
>NW_010194557.1:0-6683 GCF_000695765.1 Mesitornis unicolor
ATATATATGTATAAATATATATTTAGAAGCAGCCAACAGTTCGGTGTCCCATTTAGCTGGAAAACCTTATGCACAGACACGCTATGCATGTAAATATACATTGCATTGCTTTCAGTACCATCCTAAATTTGCTTGAACGTGGTCATTGTTTCCCAGTATTTGAGATATTTCGAAGGTATCTCAAATTGAGCAGATAACACGGCCTGGACAAATGATCTTTGTGCACGCACAAGCGTTCAGATTGATGAGTTTGGGCTTGGAAACCTGTGTCTTTTATAGGCGAACGGGATTCGTTCATGCGGTTCTGTCAGTTGGTTGTCTGCTTAGCGTGCATCCTGAAACAGGATTAAAGGGGAATTTTTTAGAAACACATCCAGTCTGGTTGCAAACATTGGTTTTATTTGGTAAAAAGCTGTTTCAGATTTGAAGTTGCTGCTGGGAAATTCACAGAATCCCAGGATGTCATGAGTTGGAAGGGCCCTGGAAAGCTCCCCCAGTGCAACCCCTGCCAGAGCAGGATCACCAGAGCAGTCACACAGGAACACGGCCAGGGCTGTGGGGGTTTCCACACAAGGAGACTCCACAACCTCTCTGGGCAGCCTGGGCCATGCTCCAGAACCCTCACACTCACAAACTTTGGCCTCATCTTCAGCTTGAACCTCCTGTGCTCCAGCTTGGGACCATTGCCCCTTGTCCTGGCATTGGCCATCCCAGAGCAGAGCCTGGCTCCTTCCTCCTGACACTGCCCTTTCCAAATGGAGACCCAGGAATGAGGGCACCCCTCAGGCTCCTGTGCTCCAAGCTCAAGAGCCCCAGCTCCCTCAGCCGCTCCTCAGCAGGAGATGCTCCACAGTGTTCACTTCTCCAAGTGACAGTGCTTGTATGGGAAGGAAACATGGCAAGGCCACTGTCTCACCATGGCTGCCAGATCCACACCTCATCTTTGTGGCCCTGCTGGACTCTTTCAGGCACTTCCTGTCCTTCAACTGGGGAGCCCAGAACTGGACCCGCTTTCCAGCTGTGGCCTCCCCGGGACAGAGCAGAGCAGAGCAGAGCAGAGGGGCAGGAGAACCTCTCTGCCCTCCAACCACCCCTTCTCCTCCACCCCACGATGGCCTTGGCCTTCTTGCCCACCAGGGCACATTGCTGCCTCCTGGGCATCTGCTGCCACCAGCACCCCCAGCTCCTTTCCAGCCACTGGGCCCCAAGCCTGCAGCGGCCATGGGGTTGTTGGGAGCCAAGGGCAGGACCCGGCCCTTGGCCTTGCTCAACCTCATCCCATTGGCCTCAGCCCATGGCTTCAGCCTGGCCAGGTCCCTCTCAGAGCCTTCCTGTCCTTAACAGATCAACACTGCCCCCAACTCAGTGTCATCTGCAAGCACAGCGTCGTGGCTGAAGCCAATGGCAAATCCCTGCCTCCTGTAAAAGCTCATTTAGGAACGCTCTGGAGTTTCAAGGCAAGGTTTGCAAACTCATCCAGGCTTTATTTTATTAACAAATGGGTGGATTTGCTCTTTGGTTTCTGGGGTAAATGACAGTTTTGGGACTCTCAGGTGTTTGGGTCAGCAGGAGCAGCACCGGGATGGGGTCGTAGTTGTGTTTTCTCTTCTCTTGGCTTTCAGAACCGAGTGGTATTTGTTGTATTAAGGGAAATAGTTTTAGACCGGCATGTAGGTGATATTTAAGTGGAGGATATAGAAGATATAAAGGCATTTCATAGCAGCTTTAGGAAAGGACTTGGTGGTGTCTTAACACGAGGAGTCAAATCCCATCATGGAAACTAAACATACTGCCAGGTTTTCTGCCGCTGGGAGTCGGTGTCTGTGCATTGGCTTCAATGAAGGGAGAACACAGTGGACCAGGAGAAACCTGGTGTATAATGTGGAAAGCCTGGGGTTTGTACCAGCAAACCATGAAGAAATCAGAGTGAACCGAGCAGAAATGAATTTAGTTGGTTCACTTGGTGTTCAGCATCTCCCTGCTGGTGCCACGCAGGCTCGCCTGGAGCCCCGCGCTGATTTTGAGTCGCAACACTGAATAATTCAGCTCCAGCATCCCTTGATGAACGAGCACATCTCGCTATGGGAAGATTTCCCGGCAGAAATCATCCCGGGGGCTGCTGCGTAGGTAGAAAACCTTCTCCCTTTGCAACTGCGTGGCCGTCTCATTTCAGAGCCGCTCCGGCTGCGTTTACACAAAGCTTAAACCGGATTAAGCTTTTGGGGCGCATCCGCGTCCCTGTCCCATCCCACCTCTCCCTGGTTTTCTTATTTTTCCAGTGGTATTTGCACTTCATTTCGCTGAGCGCGCAGCCCGGATTCATTGACATCTGTTACGGAGGCAGCGGAGGGGAAGCCGCGCATACGAAATTTCGCCGGATCCCGTCTAGCATCTCAATGAGCCGTGGCTGTTGCTACCCGAGCCGTTCGCTCTCCGGCCTTTGGGGCTCCGACAGGCAAACACCCAATCTGTTTCTCATCGGTTTCAATTCCAATATTTACTTCCCTGGAAAGGTTTTTCCTTAAGGTCGCGCGCGTCGGCTTCGCGACGGAAACGTCTCCGCTCCCGCCGTTGGTTTGGACATTGAGAAATATCAAAGAGGAGCTGACGCCGAGAGTTGGTGTGGACGTAATTATGCTCTTTGCTGACCCTGGAAATAATAATTAAAGGGTCCAAAAACCACAACAGGAGGTTAGTAATAGGTGTTGTCAGGTGCTCGGTGTGAGTTTTGAAATCCTGATCAAAGCCAACTGTTTAAAATCGCTTTTTTTAAAGCTGATTTGAAAGCGGTACACTTCAGGAAGGGGCAGGAATTCAGGCTTGTGGTGGTTTAGGGCTGGGCTGGCCACTAAACCCTGGCCAGACGCTCTCTGTGAACCCCTCTGCCCTCCCCAGAAGGGAAGAGAAAAGAGAAGAAGGGAGAGAGACTTAGAAAATGAACAGGTTGAATGAAACAATAACACTGATACTGCAGGATAATGATGGAAATAGGAAAATAATGAAATCTATACAGATATGTACAAATATAGATGCAAAACCAATAGAAAATCCTCCCCCAGTGACGCTGACGGCACCAGAGGCTCTGGGAGCACTGGAAAAGTCCCAGTGTGGAGCCAGCAGCAGTGGCAGCAAGCACCCGGTATTGCCAGGAGGTCTCCCATCCAGGTACTGAGCGGGCCCGACCCTGCTGAGCTTCCCAGCTCAGGCGAGCAGAGCAGGATGAGGAACACAGGGCTCAGGATGAGAGGCAGGCGAAGCAGCAGGGTGTGCTGGGCCTTGGGCCATTGCAGGGGTGGAGAGGGAAGGAAGGGGCCAAGCTGGAAGGGTCCAGACCCTGGGGATCCCTGGGCTTTATACTTAGTATGAAAATCAGTTCTGTTTAGCTCAAACGAGGGCAATGCTTCATATTAGGGATGGTGAGAGAGCTGGTGAGGATGCTCAGGGGTGTAGATACAAAGATGCTGGGTGCGTGTCCAGCATTTGGGGCACAACTGGAGGCAGAATAAGCCATTTTTGCCAAAACTTCATATCAGGGATGATGAGAGAGCTGGTGGGGATGCTCAGGGATGCAGATACCAAGATGCTGGGTGTGTGTCCAGCATTTGGGGCATAACTGGAGGCAGAATAAGCCATTTTTGCCAAAAAATGAGTAATTTGGTCTCTGAGATGAGCTGTGTTGTCTGCTTTGCCTTGTTCCTGCAGTATTTTCCGAGTGTTTTCACTTGTATCCCTGTCCTAACTCCTGTTTGCTGGCATCCGCCCAGGAATACGAAATGTGTTTGGTGTTTTCTCGGTTGTTTTTCCCTATATTTCTGTTTCCTTCCATTGTGTTTCCTTACGGCCGAGGAGCGTTTTGCCTCGTGTGAACGCGCTGCCTCTCTCCCTGGGACTCCCATCGCCAGGTTACGCTGTCGATTGCTCGCCGTGGGGTTTCTTTCCCTTCCTTTTGAGCTGTCAAACCCCATCAGCCGCTGGAGGATGGGTTTTCCCAGACCTACGCAGTCAATATTAAATTCCTATATTGTATTTTTTCCCCCGAAAAATGGGGCTAAGCCAAGAATTGGGGGCCGTATCCCAGCGAACACCAGGTTTTTGCCAAGGGAATGGCTTTGTTGATGGGAGATCCCTAAAAACCGTGCTCATTTAGGAGATTTCCCACCTGTACCGTGTGCCTCAATATAATTGCCATTGGTTTTCTAGTCTCTCCATGCCGAGGAGCATCACTGCAGGTGACTGATCCCTCCGGTAATGCACGGGCGCCCCTGAGATCTTCATGAATTGCAAATGAAGCCTCGAAGGGAGCACCTCCGACTGCAGAGGAACGGATGAGCAGATCAGGGTGCCATTTGTTCTGTGGGAATCTGCTGTTTCCTATTTAATTCATGGGATTTCTCCGCCGTCGTCGCGGTCCCGGGTGCGATTGATGCAGTTTTACGCCGGAGCAAATGGCAACTGAACGATGGGGATGCATGGACCTGTGTTTTCGGAGCTCTCTTTCTTTTAAGTGGTTTTCCCCTCTCCTAAACAGCAACAAACCCAAAATATAATCACCAGGTCATCGTCTTAAGGTGTATTTTCAAGGTAGGACTTCATTCATCCACCTGCAGGAGCTGGGTCCTTGTCTGAACCCTTTGGTTTCAACCTTCCTGCTTCCCTTTTTGTCAGACCTCACGGGCCTTTTCTCTCGCCAAATTTCATGGATTTAATATAAAGCTCATAGTAAAGGCTGAAATGATCCCCATGAATTTATGGGTGATGTGGATCTGACTGCTCCCTGCTCCTGCAGAGCTAAATGAGAGGTCCTGGGTGGCTGCTGGAAGGGGTGATGGGACCAAGGTGATGCTCTTGGTCCTCGAGTTCATGCAGCAAACACAGGCAATTTGGAAAGCTCAGGTCAAGAACGGTTTCACACCAAGGATTGGTTTTGTCACGAGATATCAGGTAATTACAGGAATAATTACTTTCTTGCCCACTTCCTTTGATACAGGCAGAGGAAAACCCATTGTGTTGAGCTGTGATACTTGGCCGCAGAAGGGAGCTGGGGGTGTTTTGGGTGCTCCTGAGCTGGTTTTACCCTGGGGTGGGTATTGACCCAAGCTATCCCCGACCCTCAGTGCCTTGGGTGTCCCAGGGTGTGTTTTTACCACCAGGAATGGGGACAGATTGCACCATGAACCATAAAGGTGACGTTTGCGAGAAGCTTTACAACACAGTTGCCCTCCGGGTGGTTTGGTGGCCGTGGTGGGTTGGGTTGGCCATGGTTGGGTTGGCCTTGGTGATCTCAGAGGTCTCTTCCAACCTTCGTGGCTTTGTAATTTTGGCTGTTGTGTATCCCTACAGCATTGAAATTCCTCAGGCTCTTTGGATGCTGCTCCCTTGCTCCTCAGCGCTTTGGGCAATGTTGTGTGATTTGGGAGGGCTGGGTTCGGTCCCAAAGTTCCTCTTCACCCCAAGAGAGCAGGGATGTCCTACTGTGCCTCATTTGAAAGAAGGAAATGAAGAAATAATCAGAAATACAAAGCTGTGAAGCAGTTGTGATGCTTCCAGATGACTTGCTAATGCATATGTCAGGCATTTAAAGAGGCCATTTACAAATAGCAGCAATTTTTGTGCTGAGTGGGGTGGCCTGAGGCGTAGGTGCCCCCCCAGCGACCACGCTGACATCTACAGCTCGGGGTTTCGGCAGTAATTATCTATATTCCTCTGCTTATAGCACCTTGTCTGGTGTTTCTGCTGTCGCGGTGCAGAGCATCCCGCGGGACGAGCACAGAGCCAATAGTCATCGTCTTGCCGCGTTAATGACTTGTCTGCTTTTATTCTATGGCATTAAGATTCTGTGGGTGCCGTGTGCGGTTTACAGCGCTTCAGCCTCCAGGTTCTCAATTTTCAGTTTCTTTCCCCATCACACCTATCCCAAACCCGTCCCACGGTGCGGTTTGGGTTCGCTCAAGGCATTTTCACCTATCACGCCGGCAAATCCTCACCGAATAACGACAGGCTGCAGAAAGGTGTCAAGATTGGATCCGGTGAGACAAACCTAGCGTCGGCGTGATAATTAGGAAATGATTAATGCGAATAATGTTCCCTAAGTGAAAGATTCGGAGGTGTAGTATTATATTAGCGGTGTTGATAGCAAAACAGGTAATAGCGGCCCGATTAATGTCACAGTGTGGGCTCATTAGGTGTTGGGCTGATCTCAGGCAGCCTTGTTCTTCTGACAAAGAAGAACTTTCGGGTGGAAAGGTAATGGTAATGGTAATGGTAATAGCAACGGCATGAGCAACGGCAATGGTAATGGTAATAGTAAGAGCTATAGTGATAGTAATAGTAAGAGCTATAGTAATAGTAATGGCAATGGCAATGGCAGTATTATAGTAATAGTAATAGCAATAGTAGGAGCGATAGTGATAGTAATAGCAATAGCAATAGTAAGAGCGACAGTGATAGTGATAGTAATCGTAATAGTAAGAGCTATAGTATAGTGATAGTAATTGCAATAGCAATAGTAATAGCAATAGTGATAGTAATAGTAATAGTAAGAGCTGTAGTGATAGTGATAGTAATAGTAATAGTAAGAGCTATAGTGATAGTGATAGTGATAGTAATAGTAATGGTAATGGTAATAGTAAGAGCTATAGTGATGTGATAGTAATTGCAATAGCAATAGTAATAGCAATAGTGAT
>NW_010194557.1:7141-11241 GCF_000695765.1 Mesitornis unicolor
AATGGTAATGGTAATAGTAAGAGCTATAGTGATAGTAATAGTAATAGCAAGAGCGATAGTGATAGTGATAGTAATGGTAAGAGCTATAGTGGTAGTGATAGTAATAGTAATAGCAACAGCAATGGTAATGGTAATAGTAAGAGCTATAGTGATAGTAATAGTAATAGCAATAGCAATAGCAAGAGCGATAGTGATAGTAATGGTAATAGTAATGGTAATGGTAATAGTAAGAGCTATAGTGACAGTAATAGTAATAGCAGCAGCAGTAGTAACAGCAGTAGCAGTAGTAGGAACAATAAAATAATAATAGCAATAGTAATAGCAATAGCAATTACTGATAGTAGTAGTAATAGTAATGGTAAGAGCTATGGTGGTAGTAATAGTAATAGCAATAGGAATGGTAATGGTAATAGTAAGAGCTATAGTGATAGTAATAGTAATAGCAAGAGCGATAGTGATAGTGATAGTAATGGTAAGAGCTATAGTGGTAGTGATAGTAATAGTAATAGCAACAGCAATGGTAATGGTAATAGTAAGAGATATAGTGATAGTAATAGTAATAGCAATAGCAATAGCAAGAGCGATAGTGATAGTAATGGTAATAGTAATGGTAATGGTAATAGTAAGAGCTATAGTGACAGTAATAGTAATAGCAGCAGCAGTAGTAACAGCAGTAGCAGTAGTAGGAACAATAAAATAATAATAGCAATAGTAATAGCAATAGCAATTACAATAGCAATATTAATGGCAATAGTGATAGCATTAGTAATAGCAGCAGTAATAGTAATAGCAGTAGTAGTAACAATAAATAGCAAGAATAGCAACAGTAATAGTAGCAATAACAATAGGAATAATAATGAGAATAGTAATAGCAGTAGCAGTAGCAATAGCAACAGCAATAATGAGAATAGTAATAGTAATAGTAGCAACGGTAACAGCAACAGTAATAGTAACAAGAAAATAATAGCAATAGTAATAGCAATAACAACAGCAACAATAATAATTATAATAGTAATAGTAGTAGCAGTAGCAAGAGTAACAGCAACAGTAATAGTAATAGCAATGGCAGTAGCAGCAGCAGTAGTAGTAACGATAAAATAATAATAGCAATAATAGCAGTAGCAATAGCAATATTAATGGCAATAGTGATAGCATTAGTAATAGCAGCAGTAATAGTAATAGCAGTAGTAGTAACAATAAAATAATAATAGCAATAATAGTAATAGCAATAGTAATAATAGTAATAGCAACAGTAATAGTAACAGTAACAGCACTGGTAGTAGCAGTAGTAGTAACAATAAAATAATAATAGCAATAGTAGTAGTAATAATAATAATAATAATAATTATAATAATAGAATTGGCCTAAATAAAGCTTCGACAGAAATAGTGTCGACTAAGAAGTATACCCAGCTGGTCTTCCCGTGCTGTCTAATGCTTTCAAGATTTCTGCCAAGGTATAAAATAGACTTGGGTTGGTGGGATTGCAGCCCGGGCAGTTGGCAGATAAAGGCCATAGAAATGAGGGGTGGGCGTGAGGTGCTGCAAGGAGAGGATTTTGGGTTCTCCGCTGGGTTGGCAGCTCGCAGGGTCTTGGTGTTTGAATGTTCCTGAGCTTTTCTTTCCACCCAACATGTAGGGATTTGAAATGACTTGAGGAATAAAATAATGGTTAGAAAATCTGAAGTCCCCATCCCTGGAGGGATTTAAAGGACAGGGAGATGAGGTGCTCAGGGACGTGGTTTGGTGGTGGCCGGGTTATGAGACTTAATCTTAAAGGTCTTTTCCAACCAAATATTACTTCCTACCCCCGTGTTTCTCCCCCTCCAGCGCTCGGGGCAATCTCTATTTCACAGCAATTTTTGTCAGCCGCTCGAGTGGCTGCCCGAGCCGGGATTAATTGTGTTTGTCTCCGTGATAGATGCTTTTCAGCGCATATTTTCATGAGGGAATCGGCAAATTAGACCGCAACGATCTTTAGGCTTACTCGGTGCGCCTTGTTGGCGCTGCCACAATTAATGGCCGCGCTAATTTGTCATCTCTTCCTTGCTCCCTCTGTCTTGCCGACGCCGTAACTCCTCGTCCCCGCCGCTCCCCCTGCGTCCCGATGAAATATTCACGAGCGATCGCCCCCGCGACGAAAACGCCTCGGTAATGCGAAGTGACAGTCGTTGGATGGGAATCATTGAGACTTGGGATAATTGCATTGAAAATCCGGGCTCGTAATGGCTCCTATCGATCGAGGGCTGGTAGCCAGATGTACCACCGAGCTGCGCTGGCAGCTGGATTTCGGGTGACGGGAGAGCTTGTCCATCTGGGAGGGTTCAAACCGTGGCGTGTTTCCCCCCTGGGGACTCCTCCGTAGATCAGAGCAGGACGTGGCCCAAAGGGAGAAGGTCCAGGGCTCCTCAGGGCCTTTTTTAGGTGTCCCCATGGTTTTCGGCTTTCCACGGCGCAGCTGGCTCGGGGAAGATGGGTTTGGTGGTGGGCGAGCGTGGTCGGGGGCTGGGATTTGCTTGTCGCACGCTGTGAGCGTCACTCGAGGTTTTTGAAGTGATACGCCTCCACAGTGTGGCATTTTTAACTGAGAATGAGGAATCTAACGGTGAAATGCCCTGCGCTAGAGGGTTGTGTCCTGGTTTTGCTGGGATTGAGTCGATGTGGTGTTGGGGGACGTGGTTTGGTGGCTGTGGTGGGGTTGGGATGATCTTGGAGGTGTCCCTCGCCACCACAGCGAGTGGCTGTGTGGTGTTCAGCTGCTTCCTGGGTTGGTTTGCTTTAATTCAGTGTCTTACAACTCCACGATGCTTCTCCATCACCATAACGTAAGGTGGTGCGGTCAAAAGATGTCGAAATTTTGGCAAGAATTTAGCTCTCTGCTTGAAAAGAAGGGATGGCGAGGTGGGTGTTGGTCTCTTCTCCCAAAAAAACAAGTGATGGGATGAGAGGAAATGGCCTCAAGTTGTGCCAGGGGAGGGTTAGATTGGAACTTAGGAAAGATTTCTTCGCTGAAAGAGTGGCCAAGCACTGGCAGGGGCTGCCCAGGGCAGTGGTGGAGTCCCCATCCCTGGAGGGGTTCACAAACCACGTGGATGTGGCACTTGGGGACGGGATTTAGCGGCCGTGGTGGGGTTGGGTTGACCTTGATGATCTTAGGGGTCTTTTCCAACCTTAATGACTCTGATTTCCCCATGACTTCATCATAACAAGCTCAGGACCCTCTCAATCCCTTTCCAGCCCCGCTTGTCATAGCAAATAGAACTGAAAGACGGCCACGGCGCAGGTACGTGGTGAAACAACTGGCTTGTTTAATAAGGGCTTTGATTGCAGTTGGGCTGTCTTCCTTCTTCCCGCGAACCGAACTAATTACTCGCATCAAACGTGTCAAACTCGGGTAAGCGAGAAGACAGGGATGTTATTTCCCGTCACTTCTGTTTTAGATTTGCCAAACACAGCCGTGCGTGGCGGTTGAGTGGTTGCAAATACGGCGCTGTGTTTGCAGGGTGCGTTTACCACGGTGAGCGGCCCCAGCCCAAATCCTACCTGGCCAGGATGAACTCATCCTCCTTTAGATGCTCCCCATTGCTCCAGCACTGATTTCATCCTCCAGCTGCACCAGGATCTGATCTTCTCCACCTTCTCCTTCATTTTTACCCCCATGCGATCCTCTTCTGGGAGTCCCCATCGTGACCCACCATGGCTTCACGTCACCATTTGAGGCAGAAAATAAAAAGAAAGAGTTACTTCTCAGATATTAATCATAGTTTAAGTATTTACAGAGCGTCGCCGTGGTATTTACTTTCCACTCGCAGTCTATCTTACGCTCACACCGCTGATTAATTGCGTGTCTGGACAGCTGAAGTGCTGGTTAATTGATGACCCAAGTGATGACCCAGAAATACTAATGGGCATGGCCCTGTGCTTAAATGCTCTCTCTATATATACATATATATATATATATATATACACACACACATACGTCCATACACATATATATATATTTAAGTGTGTGTATATATATATATATGCACACAGACACACATATATATGTTTATATATATTTATATATATGTATATACATACACATATACACATATAAAC
>NW_010194558.1:0-1531 GCF_000695765.1 Mesitornis unicolor
GGGGGGGGAAGGGGAGAGAAAGAAGGGAAAAGATGCACAAGCAACACTCAGCTACAGCAAAATCACAGCCACAATAATTGCACCTTCGTAGCAGTTTACAGACTCCCAGACACCTTCAGGCAAAAGGAAACACACATATCTCAGTTTTTTAAGTTAATTTCCAACAGCTGATAACACTAGCTGCCAGACTTTCCCACAGCTTTATGACACTGCATGAACTACAGGGCCACAGAGATAATAAAAGGTCACACATAAAGGAAAGAACAGAGCCATACCCCAATTAACTTGGTCTCCCCATGCAAAAATTGTACAGGAACAAGAGCCGATATTTGCTGCAGGCATCAGACATGCATCTCCTAACCTTGCCACGGTCTAACTGGGCCTCTTGTTTCTTCTGCCTTTGCTCCTCGCAAACTGTTTTAATATTGAACGCTTTTCAGAGGGATGGGCTGATGAACGAAAACATGAATTTCCTGCTTGCCCTTTAAGGTGGGTTAAAGGGGGTGCTAGTAATCAATTACAGAACAAAAAGAAAAAGAGAGACTAAAGATTTTACAAACTAGATGTCTTACAGTTTACACCCTGTTTTCTAACCAAAGTACCCCCCTTGACTCCTTCCTCAAAAATATTTAAATTTTTTTTGAGGAACAAAGTATAACACAGCATTCAAGTAAAATCTGGGTGATATGAAATGAGTCAGAGAGATTGCTGCAGTTTTCACTTGTTCTTTAGAGTAGCACATCAGACCTGGATGAACAATAACCGCACTAAATACACAATGTAATTTAAAATCTTGTGGTTCTGCGTGGTCCCAGCCTTGACCTCCACTCCCTCCTCCTCCTCGACTGGGATGAAGTTTGCAGTAGCTACTGGAATGAGGAAAGCTTTATTGAAGCTGTGTCTCTGGGACCAATCCTGCCCAGCACTTCACACACCAAGGCTTCGTCTTCTGTCCAGTGACCTCAAAGGACTTGCTCCTTGCAGTAAGTACAAACTCCTAGAAAAGCAGATAGACCCTTACATGCCTCTGAACAGGGCTTGGCTGAATCATTACTGAGTATCATTAGTAGAAGAATATCATTACTGTGACAGTATCTCATACTAGAAAGCTAATAAAAATAATACAGATATTTGAAAGTTCTGGAGACCTGAGGGTCTGCTGTTTTGGACTGAGGGGGATATGTTATATTCACATCAATAAAGGATATGTCAGAGAAGCTGTTGAGGATGGACGTTGCTAGTACCTGATGAAATTGTTTCTGTTCTAGCCTTGATTTTACACATTTTTAACTAGAGCTGGTGGAATTGCTCCTTGGGAAATATAACAAATGGACTGAGCCCTTAAATCTGTTCACCAGGTGCCTGCAAATAGGTCACGGGTGTTGTTAATTACTTCATTAGTCAGAAGTCCTTGAGAAGCGTGTGCACAAATTTGACCCTATGACACAATTTTTAACTGACTGATATGAACAATCACTATTCGTTATTCCCAATGCGTGACTGGTCACTTAATTCACAAAACTGTGCTCTT
>NW_010194558.1:1562-13818 GCF_000695765.1 Mesitornis unicolor
GTAGCCCAAGCCACGTAGAGAAGAAGGCCTTTTCTGTTTTCTAATTCTCCATGAATGCTTGCAACTCCCCAAGGAATCTACTTTCACATCAGTGAAAATGCACTGAAAGTCCCATTTGAACAAAGTAACTATTCTTGCAAATACTTGTTTGCAGGTTGTTTTTTCCTCTGCAAAATCTGTGACTGGGGAAGGTGGCTTTGACTTCACACTATGAATACTTGGAGAGCTGCAGAGGGAGCAGAGGACAAGTGGATAGCCTCATTACACCGATATGTGCACAGTCACAGAACACACTGCTGTGAGGAATTTACAGTTTCAATGTATCATCTAACCCTGTGACAGGATTCTTACAGGCTTTCTTGCCCAAATGCCCTTCTCCTTTTCTCCCTAGCCTCCAAGCATAAACTCAGAGAACTCCCCTTCCCTTTTTGTCCAGTCATCCTCTCCTCATTCAAATACCTCCTTAAAACTCCTTTCTCTTGGATAGCTTATTGATGCTTACTCATATTTTATGGATACAGTGAAAGCTGCCATATCAGAGCACTAAACCCAACAACTGAGAGCAACAGCAGAGCAGAAGAATGTCCTTTCATTAAAGCCAGACCGCAACTGCAACTCAGTGTGCAGGGGAGGAGGAGAACATCAGAGCAGGAAGTTGCATGAAAATTATGTAACATACATACATACATGTATACATATATATATTAAAAATATATACATACACACCTCAGTACAATGTAGAGAATGTGTCCCACTATTTTTCTTTATCTGTATTCACTTAAAACACAGGTCAAGTATAACCTCAACTTAATCTTTTGTACTCTGTGGGAACCTCTATCAAGACCAATGGAAATAGAGTAATGAAAGTAGTAGAGTCCTCTCATTAGGGTTTTTTTGGTCTAAATACCTGTACTTTTTGGACAATCCTTTCCTACAAATATAATACATATCCTTGGACCTAGCTAAGAACATGAAGTCCCATCAGTAAATATAAATATTTTCATCTTTTTTTAAATACTCATATTGTTATTCCCCCAAAAGAAGGGCAGGGCTAAAATCTGGTGTCTTTATCCAGTTTGAAATAACACATCTTAATAGTTCTAATAGGCTTTTGCCATAAAATAAAGCTAAGAGGAAAGAAGAAGAAAAAATTGGTAGAATATTAACCTTATCCTATAATAAAAAGGAAGCCGAACTAAAATGCAGGCTCTTCCAAATGATCTTATAAAATTCTCACTTATTTTCTCCTAGGAGATTAAATTATTTAGCTTGTATGGAAAAATCAAGAAATAGCATGGTAAAATTCAGCAGCTAAACTAGCATCTTCCAAGTTCTAGCTAAATGCCTTAACTAAACAGCCAGCTTTCATCAGTACCTACCCATTTCCTACTTCTCCTTATATACACATGTTCTAGGTACAGCATGTGTTCTCAACATGTCAGTCCTGCAAAATTAAAAAGGTCTGAATACTGAATTTGGTTTGTTGCTTGGGTTTTTTTTATTTAATAGAATATCCTAAAAGACCATATTAACAATGTAATAAAATTAAATTATTAGAGTTAATAGATTTTTTTTTTTACTTTATAAAATTTTTATATCAGTATATTAACAACTAACTTTGGTACTTCATGAATCATTATACTGTTTTCTATAAAACAGTGACATTTCCAATGACTGTTCACCAATAAAACATCAACAAGTTAAGTCTTATTCACTCATTTTAAATAATGCACTTATAATATTCCAATAATGTTCTGTAAACTTAACATTTATTGTTATTTTGTCAGTTAATAAGCTGATAAACAAAACACATCCATTCTTAAGGAGAGAAGCACAGAGTGAACAGACTTCCCTTTCAACAAAATCTACAGCACTAAACAAATATGCACAGCAACAACAATGCTACATAACTCCTCTCTCCTTAAAGCACACTTTTACCTATCTCAAGTGTATACAGAAGCAAATTAGACTTTACATGAAGTGGTTGTGAATTTTCATGAGTTTTAGAAAGCCGACAATTCAGCATACAACAAAGCCAGAACTACCTATCTAGGTCATACTCATCTTAACTGGTGTGGCCCATTGCTGACTTGTACTGACATGGGATCGCTAACTGTGCCACATTATTCACTGCTTGTAGAATGTAAACAACATGAGCAAGGAAGTAGATTTAAAATACTAATTTACGTAAACTTGAACACAGATTTCCTGAAATAAGATTACAAACTTAGTTAAACCACACTTTCACCTTCCCTCTGGCAAGGCTGTCATCTTTGTATATCAAAACCACAACTACAGAAGCTTTTTTTTTCATTTATTCATTTAATCAACCAATATAAAATATTTCTCATAGGAGAAATAAAATCTGCATTTCTTTGAGTTCTGTCAGTAAAAACACAGTCTTTCACTTTTAAAGTGGTACTTATGAAAACTAAATACTACATTTTAAAATACTTCACTTACCAACATTTACATTGATTACATTAGGATTAGATGTTAAGGTTTTTCATTCTTCTATAGGAACTTTAATTTACTTTTTGCTTAGAGACGGAAAGTAGATCTTCCTATTAGTCTCCTACATACAAGCAATTTAGACAAATGTTCGACAGCAAATAAAACAGAATTTTTTTCCTAATATGTTAAGTATGTTTAAAACCCAAGATCTTATTTTATTAATTCTAGAAGCCCTTTAAAGTACCTAGAGTACAGCTTGTGTTGAAAAGCTGGAGTAAAAACACTGCATCTGTGAAGATGCCAGTCACCATCCTAGCTTGCACAGACTCTTCAGCTACCTCAAACACTGCCAGCCAGCCCAAAGTTGCAGAATTATAAACCAAGAAAACCCAAAAAACCAAATTAAGCAACCAAGACGCCCATGTTACTCCTTCCTATTCTTTGCGTCACCTGCAGGACTGTCCAGGGTGGGAGGAGTAAGGGAGAGCAAAGGAGCCTGCTCATGAGCACCCTCATCACTGCCTCTGAAAAGCAGTGTCTTCCTATGCATACATGGAGTCTCTCTGCTCCAACAACAGTCTGATTAAAATTGGGTATCTTTATTTCAGTGGTGATGTCCACTATCTCCAGTGTAATGGGCAGCTTCATCTGATAGGATTTAGGTCTGATTTAACAAGTGAGCTTTCAGGGATGGATACAACTAACAACTTTATCAGCTTTTTCTTTTTCTCAGATGTCTTTCCCTCTGCTGGGGATGGTGAGGCTGTGTGCCTTCAACGCATCACATGCTTGCACAGCAAACAAAGGCATAAGCTTCTGCTGGCTTTTACCTGATTTGGCTTAATCTAGCAAGCAGTGGCAGAAAAGACAGAGAGGCATAGCTTTTGGCAGGTGTCCTGACAGCTTCCTATGTACCCCAGGCACACCTTGATTGTGTTTCCCTTGATACTATGCTCCAACTTGGCTAGATGCAGCTAGCCATGAATCCACAACATGTGGTGTTAGATCTACTCCTTTTTCCTAATCAATTACCCTCTAGAACACAATGCACTTTTTCTTTCAAGTCACACGTTTTCATACTTTCCAGGTTCTCCAGTACTTCTGTATCCCAACAGCTACAGAATTTGAATATGAATCTCCTCATTCCCAGTATCATGGCAGTATATTTTCCTGGAGGTTTTGGGAGGACAATATCCAAAAGCAAGAAAAAGAATCAGAACAAAATCAGAAATCTATGTTTAGTTCAAGCATCTAATAACTACTTAGTTCACTATCTTACATATCTATTTATCCTTGAGGATCTGGACCTGTTGAAGACAAAAAAGCTTTAATTTAAATTTAAAAGTTTTAATTTTGAAAGATACACATCTGGCACATTGCAACTTCCTACACCCAGAGTCCCTGTGTGATTTGCAACTTCTGCTATGCTGACTAAACAAGATTGGAAATCTGTGAGAGTGTAAGGAATACATCCTCAATAGTGGAGTTTAGTGTTCCCCAGTTTTTAAAACTCTTTCCAAAGTTCAAGGCAGTTCTGCACTTTCTGTGATGTATTACATAAAGTATTTTCAAATTAGTTCATTAAATTATCTCAAAATCAATATAATGTTCAAGTGACAGATATAGGGACACAAGGATAAGAACAAACAGCAAGCATCCGGAGGTGGTTTTCCAAAGTATGACAGAGAAGCACAGGGTAGTTGAGTGATTATCATCTGAGACAGCTGATATAGCAAGAGATGTATGCAACACCTTATCGTCAGCAAGTAGGCAGGTGTCAAATCTTCTCCTATTTAGGTGAGTACAGTGGGTGCTCAAGTCATAAGGGGTGGCCTGCTGCAGCAAAATGTTAAAGAATCCTGGTTTTCATGTGTAGAGGAACACTACAGTTTCTGACCTAATAAACCCAACACAGGAGGCAGCAGACCCTGGAAAAGAGACTCAGGCTTATTGCCTCTGAATGCTGCTCCACGGCCAACTTCTGGTTTGTCTCCAGCTACCTCCTGGGTCAGCAGGCACCACAGCAGCCACTACCATCTGAAGGGGTTGTTTCCCGCTCACTTGCTGCAGCTCCACTGGAGGTGAGAAAATCCTGCCAAGCTCCAGGGGTGCTTATCAGCATGGCTAAACACATGATCCTGGCCAGCTTTAGATCACAGGGCTCTGTAAGGTTGCGGACAGGGATCAACTTTGCAATCATCTTTGGGGATGTCTTCAGGAATGTCTTCTCATGATGTATTGGAAGAAATGTCTGTGATAGCAGGCACTCTATAAAGTTATGATTAAGGCAGTAGTGAGTCAGGTTAGTGCAACTAATCAAAATTGGACTCAAAAGGTACACTAGGAAACACGATTAGGTGATAAATCACTTTTTACTGCAGATTTTAAAAAGGAAAAGAAAGGAGGAAAAATTCAGTAAAATTGTATAGCCGTCTAAAAACTCAAGCAAACAGGAGTAATAGGCCAAGATATGGTTGCATCCAAATTGCACAAATCAAACAAGGGCATAAATCTGAAAATTTAAAGTAAATAAATGTGAGTAAAAGTACATAAGATTTTTAAATTAAATCAGAAAATCATGTGTTTAATTCTGAAGGGAACAGTGTATGCCAGAATATTGAGTTATACATTGCTTTATTGAAGAGTAGGTCAAGATCTTATCAGCTCTATTATGAGGAATGTCAATAAAAGGCTGTGCGATGATAAAATGTTTAATTAAAAATGAACATTGTGCAACATATGAACTCTTTGTATTATAAAGAAAAAGAAGTCAAATATATTATGTTATCCAAGTTACAAATTGCACTGAATCATTTTCCCTCCATCAAACACTCTTATCACTATGAAATCTTGTATAAAAATAGATTTATTTATATTGGGTCCTTTACAAATTAGTTCAAGATTATCTGCCCCCAGGGTACTTCAAATACTTTGCAAATCTGGGACAACTGTGATGAGGAGAACACTAGGGTCTTGTTTTCTTGGTATTCTTGCAGTCAAATAATTGGTATGCTTTAGCAAGTCAGTTAACAAAGCAAAGGCATAATAATTCAGTGTGTTGATCAAAAAGTAACAGGAACTAACAAGATTAAATATCTTGGTTCATTATGTATATAATATGCATGCATACAACAACACTGTCCTAGATATCACTGTCCTCAGTAGAGAAGGTAACAAATTATGACACCAGAAAGACCACACTGAATTTAATGCAGCAATACCCATGGTAGGCAGACATCATGTTCCCTTCCTGGTGAAAATAACCTTACCCTCCAACCCCCTCTGCAATGCTAACCATCTTAAACAAGAGGAAGTGCCAATGCAAGGATACTTATCTATGGAATTAATTTCTCAGCAAGGGATTTCAAGCTGGAAAGTATGGTTTATACATAGTTTTAAAGGAATGAAACACAATGCAGGGAACATAAAATGGTAAATTAGCACCACAGGACTAGGCAACAAATAGCTTCATACCTTCACGGCCTTCTCTCCTGGCATAACTTTGTATGTACTGCTTTTGGCTGGGATGGAATTAATTTTCTTCATAGCAGCTGGTATGGTGCTATTTTTTGGATCTATGCTGGAAACAGTGTTGATAATACAGGGATGTTTCAGTTACTGCTGAGCAGTGTTTGCACAGAGTCAAGGCCTTTTCTGCTTCTCACCCCACCCCACCAGTGAGTGGGCTAGGAGCGCACAAGAACTTGGAAGGGCACACAGCTGGGACAGCTGATCCCAGCTGACCAAAGCGACATCCCATATCATAGGATGTCATGCTCGGCATATAAAGCTGGGGGAAAAAGAGGGAAGTGGGGGACATTCAGAGTGATGGCATTTGTCTTCCCAAGTAACCATTACATGTGATGGAGCCCTGCTGTCCTGGAGGTGGCTGAACACCTTTCCCTCTGATGGGAAATAGTGAATGAATTCCTTGTTTTGCTTTGCTTGCGTGCATGGCTTTTGCTTTACTTATTAAACTGTCTTCAACACAAACCATGGGTTTTCTCACTTTTACTCTTCCAGTTCTCTTCTCCATCCCAACCAGGGGGAATGAGCAAGCAGCTGTGTGGTGCTTAGTTGCCAGCTGAGGTTAAACCACACCACATTCTTAGGGATACTTTGGCCTGAACCTGTAGAAGTGAAGATTTTTTAAAATATCTCTACCAATCAGCTTCAAACCCCCAACATAAACAGCCATATGTGTATGTGAAAGCATATGCACACACATACTCCGCAAAATTTTACAGCTGTAATTCTAAAGACCCAACCCAAACTGGGAGGGATTTTTAATGAACAACACTGGAAGTTTCCTGAAACCAGTGGGAACTAGAAGCTAGAAGGGAACTTGCAATAGAAGCTGATGAATGGGCTTAATGAACCTGAGATACTGAAACAGAGAAATCAAATAAGATATTAGATGAGAGCACACTCAGCAGTTCATATCTTTCCTTTTCCAAAACAATTAATACTTGCATTAAGAAAATATCCCTGAGTCAGAAAAAGATTTGATGTAGCATTCATGTTTTTGATAATCAAAATTTAGGTTCATATGTCACACACTAATTTTAATGTACTCTTACACTTGCTCTATACATTGAGTGGAACACAGTAGAGCAAAGTGCAATTAAACAGCACATCAACTAATAAAAAAAAAAATTAGGTACAAAATAAGAATTCTGATGTCCTTTAGAAGTTTTTGTAAGGTACGAATGGCCTGTGGGTGATACATTCTCCAACTGAAGGAGCGTGAAAAAGCCTATTGCTAAAGCAAGAATAGAAGTTAAGAACAACTTTTCACCAATGGACAGAAATAAGCTTATCAAAACAGTTGGTAAAGAAAAATCCATAATATGCTCAAGGAAAGAGTTTGTGATCTTAGAAACTGGCAATATTAAATAGCTATTAAGTGATCTAGTCTTTCCTTTCAGAGTTAAGCCTTGTTTCTTGCAGTCCATTGTATAGCCTTCAACGAGAAGAGTTTTATATTGTATCTTACCTGTAGGATTGCCACCCCATCCTTTGGGAAATAATTCTGGAGTCTTTTCTTTCTTTTTATCAGATAGTATTTCCTAAGAGTCAGTCTATAATTACCCCTAACAATACTGTCATATTTAAGGATACAAAAACATAGGTATAGAAACATGTTTTTCTTTGAGCATAAGATCCCCCAAATCAAGTTCAAATAAACTTCAATAAGAGAGAATTATTACCTAAGAATCAGATTTGGTAGTAATATTAAAAACTAAGTCCTCAGAGGAGGTCTAGTTAGAGGCATGAATAGAACAAATCCTTCACCAGGAACCAGCAGAGATTCCCAGGGTCATGGCCTTGCTAAAGTTAAGAGAAAAACTCCTACTGATTTCAATGGGGCCAGGATATCGTCCCCATATTTTATTCACAGTATATCATCACAAATGGAAACTACAAATGAAGCATTATGAAGTGAGGTGCCTATAATTTGTAATGTTTTCTTCCACTGTAATAGCCAAGACCTCTCCCTGAACTCCAAGGGAGGCAAATTAGTTCCACATGTCAGATACCAACCGTAATATTTTCCCTTACACTCAGTACACAATGAGGGGATGCAGTACAGCATAGAGCAATTAATACATTTCTTTTTGTGAAATAATGCATGACAGAACAACTCAGAAAAGATGTCGCTCACTTGAAAACAGTGAGTTGCTAGCCCATGAAGAATACAAGTAGGAGAAGCAATCAATGGAAAATAAGACAAATTAAGCCCCCTACTGTCTCCCATCTTTCTAGTGCTTGCCTTACTTGCTTAATTTCAACCCTTCTTTCCTTGCAGGTCTCCAGGTACCCACACAACACCACCTCTGAATCTAGGATTACAATCTGTCAAAATCCAAACTGCATTGGGTCAGGTTGTATGGTTCCCTGCAATAGAATTCTAATCTATAGAACAGGACTGCTAAAGCATAGGCAACTAGTGCATTTTGCATACCCTACAGTATCCTGCCAAGGGCTCAGCTGCCATTCCAGATGGTCGTGGGTCTATTGCAGGTTTTATGTCATATTTACCAGTCTCATGTTTAAGTAACAAATCTCACCTCAATATGTCTTTTACCAGTAATAAATAGTAAACTGGAAACAATGCCTTTAGGCAGTATCTATTCATTGCACTGCATTTTGACCAGAGATGATGTGCATAAATAACATGCAAAAGTTTCTAATAATCACTCTCATTAAACCATTCTATTAGGAAACAACCTCCACTACAGAGTGCTAATTAAGACACACTATTTCTGACAACACATGCACAGGGACTACAGAGTATACCGGTAGTCACAGGTAACAGACACAACATCCCAAGAATGCTTTGAAACAAAACTGCAATACTAATGAAAGCTCATAGAACATCCTAGGCCAGTATAACACTTGGATGCGTTAATAGCTCTGTTCGGTAGATACCAACAGAGGAAGCCACCAAAAACAATGACAAGTCAAGCTGAAGTGAAACATGGATCCAACACACTACTCTACTTTCACAACTGCCACCCCACCATTGTCATATTTCTACAATTACTGCATAGCACTTTTTCAGGGTTTGCTAATCAGAGTCCTCTCCAAGCAAAAGTCTCTTTTCCAGCTTCCCCAGTTCTAAGCTTTTTATATCTACTTCTTTGCTTTCCTAGCAAAACTTTGCTCTAACGCATTTTTTGCAGGACCATGTTGAAGAAAGACCATATGCACTTGATTCTTTTGCTGTTATTTCAACAGTCTTCAAAACTACAAGCAATAAATTTTGTCCATTATATTAATCATTGATATTATAGACAATATTTTTTATCACTACCAATTATAGGAATGAAAATATATCCTTTTATTTCCTAGTTTCTGTTGCTGATCATGGATAGAAGTTTTTGCTGCAGTGCAATGATGATACCTTGAACAGACCTTCTGCTGATAATTTTAGAGGTACAACCAAGCAATAGCAGCAATAGCTGGGAGGTTGGTAACATTTCTCCAAAATTTAGAAGATATAAAATACCAGTTTGACTTAATTAATATTAAATAGAAAAGTAATTACGAAGACCTTCATCAAGCCATGACCTTGTGGAAAAGAAAGAAACCTACCTTATTCCAAGAGAACTCTTCCATTCACCAGTACTACTCAGTGTTGCACGTGGTATCGCCAGAAGAATGGTGCATCACACCAGACAGAAGCTGACATCTACAGAAAACATTACTTTCCAGGTCTGTAACATAAAGACAATGCACAGTCCTTTCAGAAACAATGACTCTGGAAAAACATTGCACTGTGTAATTCCAGGATTACTGTTGCTCAATTCATCCCTATGAAGTCTAATGTTTTACAAGGAGGGAAAGGAAAATACTTAAAAGACTTCACTACTTCTCTGTCTTGCAAACTCAACTTGATATCAAGAGTTCAAGCTATGTTTTTACAGGTTATATACCATCATCGGTAAACTTGATCCAGTTTACAAATATAAGAAAGCATCTTTCTTTGAAAAATTGATTTTCACTACTTAGAAGTAAAGACACTATTACTTTGGTTAATGAGCTTTTTTGTATTTCCCAAGTATCTAGTATACAATAGAATGTTGAATAACCTGGTAACAGTTTCAAAATATGCAGTGATTGTAGAAGTGGGAAGATAAGCATTGTAGAATTAGATGTAAATGAACTAAAGAGGTCTATCTAAGTCAAATCAAAGGTCATATTATTGGAATTTCATTAATTTTTCTGATAATGTATTAACCAAAGTGGAAGGTGACTTCTGCTCCTAAATCCACATGTCCTTGTATAAAACCAACATGAACACACACAGAAAGGGAAAGTAGAGAAGGAGGAGCCGATTATTAAAGAACAAGCTGAGAACACAAGGAATACAAACCCCATTAAAAAATATATAAAACTTATAAACATTATTTTCAGGCATTCTCTTTTCACAGTCATCAGCAGATTTTGAGCCAAATTCGAGATAGTTTGTAAACATGCATAATTTCAATAGAGTGGCAATCAAGTTTACAAGAGACTAATTTAAACCTTTATTGTGTAAATTACCAATGACTTCATATATCCTTTACCCTCTTTGTTTGGAGTAGCAGAACCTCACAAGCACTCTGATTTAATTAAACATATGCACTGTATCACTTTAAGGCAATAAGAAAATGTCTTGTAACAAAGTGTCTTTCTGAGTTTGAAGTTCACTTAGTGACTGAAGACAGAAAATAAATATTTTCAGTATTTTAAGTAGTTTGTAAACCAAATGCCTACCTGCAGATACAAATAAAATATTTTCCTGATAATTGATGTATCTGGTAATTAAATAATTATTTCTCCAAGGCAAATTTCTTTTTTGATTGAAAGTAATGCATATTTCAGGCACACAAAAGTACAAAGCAATTGATCCCAATACACGCCTTTCACTAACCTCAAGTGCTGAATTATCTCAACTGTCTGGGTATCTAGTTATATGGATACATATATGATTACAAGATTAAACCTCAAGAGACTCATGGTTCAAAATGTCAGCCATGCATATACGGTAGATGAGTAGGTCCAAAGAAGAAAACAAGCCTTGCATGCTTCTAATTGGTTTTCTTTATTAGCATACACAGGAATCCCCACAGGCAAAGCCAACTTTTTGGATCATATTTTTAACCTCTGAAATACTTTCACGTAGTCAGGCACTGACATTGTTTTGTTAAGCTGTTTATGGAATAAATGGAAATTTCAGTCCCTCAACTGGTAGCCTTTCAATACAAAACTCAATAATTGTACCGCAGTATGACATTCTCCTTCACTTCACATAGTTCCAACTTGGTGAGAAAATAGTATATAAATACGTACCATAATGCAAAGAAAACACATACTGAATATCTCTACGCTACACTGCATAACACGATGTCCCTTTTCATTTTCACAATGAGAGTCAATCTTAGAAGCAGGCATAGGTGAATAACATGAAACACACACTACTGCCCTGAAAAAAAGCCCAAACCCAGAGCTTTCAGTTGATAAACATTTATGCAAAACGCTTGACACAATTAATTTTTGTCCAGGAACTCTGGTCACTTTAAATATGCTCAAACAAGGTACCAGCAGCATTCTTTACTTCATAGCTGAGCAAACTTGGCATATAATATATAAGTGGTGAAGATAAAATATCAAAGTGCATAGAATAAGAAAGCATAAGTTATGTTCAAAATTACTAAGTGTAAGTCTTTAATAAGGGACTATAGCACATCTATTTCAAATCAACATCTTGTGGAGCATCAGAAGTAGAGGTACAATGGAAATCAAAACTTTTGTTTCCAAATTAAACCAAAATGAAACTCTGTGAGAGACAACAGAGATCCTGAGAGGGGAAAAAAATACTAAACCAAAATCTTATGATACTTAGATACTATATGCTAAATGGTATCACAGCTCTTCTCTTGAACAGGAAATGAGAATAACCTCTTATTTAATGTAAAAGTACTAGGAAAGAATTACCAGGAAATATCAATGTCCTGCTGCCTCTCACATTAAGATAGAATACTAAAGCAAACTATTAAACAAAATCTTCAAGCCCTTCCTATGAATTCTATGGATTGAATCATTTTGTAAAGGAAAGGTGCAGACAGTTTCTGCTCACAGCCTAGCCCTAAATTCAGACAAGTGAGTGACCCAGTCGTGTATTATTTCTTCTCTTTCAGAAGTGAAATCTCAACACCATGCTCTCAGGGCTGCATCTTCTCAGCTAATCGCCAGAGTGGCACTTGTACAGTGCTGAATAGTCATCTCTGGCTGAATAGACATTATACTGCTCTTT
>NW_010194558.1:13849-26561 GCF_000695765.1 Mesitornis unicolor
CCCTTTTCCAAGAATTGGTGCAAAAGACCCAACATATGACTATGAAGAGTGCTAACATTCAAAACTACTTGAGCAAAGGTGACTGATTTTATAATATTTACAACTAGCAATAGTGTTTGTCACTTTGATTAGTGTCTCAAAATACATAAAATGAGAGTACAAACTGCACTTCTTCATGACTATTAATTATAAATGTTATTTATTTGTATATATATAAAATATATATATTATTATAAACATATTATTTTGCTGAATTTGCTTAAGGATACCTGTACTGGCCACCTAAACTTTTGAGCTGACTTCGATTAGACACCAAGAAGCCTGCAGTTAAAGGCTTAATGAAATTATACCTATTAACTTCACTGAAATATCACTTATTGGGGCAGAAAGGGTGCAACACTATGTGTCTACAGTTAAAGGTGACATTTCAAGTAGGGCTGAATTATCTTCTTCAGAGATGCATCCCAGAACTGGTACCCATCAAGATGAGACGTCGTTGCCTTGAAATTCTAATAATACAGCAGGCCCTTCAGCTGGCGTCAGCAGAGCCTGTGTTTCTTAGGACAAGACTGGGAGCAGGGGTGTGCTTGGATTCCATCATCTACTCTGCTTTCAAAATAAGTTTTTCCTTATCTAGATTCATGAAAGGCAGATACTATGATGGCATGGTGATATGAACAAAGTGGGACTAGATGTTCTTTTGAGGTCCCTTCCAATCCCTAACGTTCTGTGATTCTGTGATTCTGTGTGACAATGAGTATTCTGTTTGATTTTAAGACATGGTCAGATTTTTGTCCAGCAAAAATTTAGGAATGTGAAAAAAAATTGCAATCTACAAATTTTTAAAAAGTCTATGTTCCAAATGCTGCAATTTAGCAGACTCAGAATGTGAAAATAGTGTTTTATATGAATTAAGAGTTGATCTGCTTTTACTTTTGTAAATTGAAACTTCAACTCTTCCTTTCTGTTCTTTATTTTCAAATAAATATCAATTTCTTCCATTGATCAAGACCTAGATGGCTAAAGTACTATTCTTGATCTTCAGACCCTCTGGAGTAGATTTTTAAAAAATGCAGCTAGTTCCCAAATCTTTGAACATTTTTAGAATGGAGCTCACAATAGAATTCAGGCTTTTTCAAACATTTGAAAATATTTCCTAGACGTGTCCTGAAAAAGGTCACTTCTCTCATGTCATTCAGTCAGAAGCACAAGTGCTAGGATTCTTCCCTAAAGGTGTTTGAACCAGTGTGACAACTGGAAAAATAATCAACAATTTTATGTGGCATCATTTCTAGATTATATACTTGATTCTATACCTACCACAGGCTAATGAAAAAAAAAAAATAGTCCCAGAACTGTGCCTGAACTTCTCATAAAAGACTGATAACTAATGTTCCAAATTTAGTAAGGATATTAATTAACTAAATACATTTATTACCCCTTCAGCCTTTGTATTTACCGTATTATACTTAAAGAATGGTCTATTGTTACAATTACTGTGGTTTAAAAATGAGAACAATATCAAAGACAGATGTTTCTTTTGCTGAACAGAAATTAAGTGGCAGATTCACAAAAACAAACCAAAAAAAGGCTGCAAAGCCCCTTCAGTAAACTTTGTCTCTATTTCCCTTTTGAAAACATGCTCAGCAATTGTCATTTTTTGCCATTTAGTTTCATGACATCAGAAATAAAGTTTGAAAATGAATTTGAAATTAATTTTGCACTAGCCACAAAGTGGCTGAAATGAATTTTTGCACCAGTTGCACCTCTGGCACAGAGTATTTGTCACCCTAACAGATGTGTACTAGAATTAATCTTCATACTGTACAAGGCTTTCCCAGTAGCTTCACACCAGAGCAGATCACAGAGAATTATCGGATTTATTATCCTTTTATTGATCTTTCTGAGGCATTTGGATGGATTGATTCTGATATGCTACTCCTCAGACATATTAGACAGATTACCTAACAAATTTCAGAGCAGCTGACTGTGACCAGGTCAATATCTCACAGGAAGTTCTTGCTCACATATACTCATCACTTGCCTGGAGCATCTCTGTCTTCTGATCTACAGATGTCTTCTTGTGATATACAAAACAGACTACAAACACAGGAAGTAAAAGCACCCTAATTTTGTCTTTTGAATTTAGACTATATTTGTGGTTTAATGATATGCTGCTTTGCATAAATACTTTGTAAGAGCTCCATTATTTTACTGTTATCTAACTATCAAAAGGAAATGTGTCTTCAGAGATTAATCACTCTTATATTACCACTTTTTTCTTCTAAAAATGCCAACTTCTGACAAAATGGACAGCCTTCTGCAGCATGTTTTAATTTGAACTGTGGAGCAGAACAAAAGTAAGAAAGGACATCGAGTAACTTTTTAAGAGGCCACATGATAGAATCTATCATGTAAGGGAACGTGTGGCTTACCACAGTAGATTCAAAGCCTAACACAACTGTTCCCTAACCATGCTAAATACATCCCATGCTTCTGAAATAGAAAAAACTGCCCTCCCTGCAGATCTCATCCTACTGCCCAGGAATAATTGCCTATTCCTATTTTCCTGACCATTAGTCAAGAGCCCTTATACCCTACAGAGACCAAGGTTATGTCCAGCCTAGGACTATGCATTTCTAAACATGGAGTTTGACACACAATTCACTTCCTACTCAATGTGTAATAGCCACCCAGCACAAACATCATGAATTCTCAGGTGTCCTACTGGTACAGCAGGATGGGCTGACTCACACCTGTCACTCGGACTCGTGGGAAGCAAAGCAAGCTGGAGCTGGGAGGTTGTTGTGTAGCAAGTGGTAGCCACTAGCTCAAATGCTCACAAGTCCAGGGATGGAAGAGAGGACGACTCCTCCTCCTTCTTCTGTCCTTCAGCTCTGCCCTAAACTGAAGTAAAGGATGAATGGGAGGGAGAGAGAGAGGGAGGAAACAAGGGAGGAATATAAAAGTCCTTGGCATGCTTATCAGACACTGTCTAGAGTTAGGCAACAAGCAATACTAAGGACAGGACTTAATCTCACTTCTCATATGTTTTATTCAGAACTGTAGGAGGCCATCTTTATTGATGAGATGATGCCTGTAGAGAGAAAGATCTCTTTTGAGGCTACATTTCAGCAGTGTTTCCTTTCAGGTTACCTTTTTTTCATGCCAAGCATGGAAGAGGAAAGGCAACACTGGTGGCTAGCTCCTCCAACTCTTTTTTCATATTTTAAATACAGAAATAAAATTATTAGACCAGTTGCTCAGACCGTATGAAAGTTGAGCCATTTATTTTCTGTGCATAAAGTATCAATACCCAGAAGCCACTTTTCAAGAAAATGCCTTAACTGCCAGGCTACAGGTGATTCTGTAGACATCTTGGTACTAAGGATGAAATGTCTCAGCTATGAACATTTCAACTCTAGTTTGCTTCTGTGGTTTGAATGCCAAAATGGACAGCATCTCCCACATTAGCTTAATCTGAAATGAAACTGGTTCATGTGCTCCAAGACCCAATAAATAAAGATTTCTTTTTTTTCTGCAAGTCTGTTTCACATACATGCATATGAAGTGCTTCTGAAGTTAGTGGAGACTACATGTAACCTGGAAGTTGTATGAGCCAAGGAGTTGAGATGGGTGGCTGAAGTACTGAACAGATCAAACTAAAAGAGAAGGTAACAAGTACACTCAGAAAAGCTTATTCACTTAAAACATATTCTCCAGAAAATTTAGACTGATTAATTTAAAATTATAAAAATAAACTAGAGTAACTGGGTAGTAAGTTAGTCTGAATATTTTCCAGTGCAATTCAAGATAACAGCCCAAATATAACTTTAGATATCTAGAGAGAGACAGAGGTAGCAAGTACTTTTTTCTGTTGGCACTACGAATAGAAAAAAATAAAAGTGCTAACTTTAGTTAGTGCAACTAACAAAAAAGAAAACACTATTCAATCTTTGAGAATAAATGGTCTTTTTGTCAGAATTAGATGGACCCTGAAGGTGAATAGGAAGAAAAATGGAACTGAATTTACTTATTACGAGATATTTAAAAGTCCCTCTACAAAGTCTTCTAAGAAGTCAAAGTTTAACTGAAGATGTTTCATTTTTCCTTATCCAGATCTATATATTTCTGAAGGATTAGAAATTTAGAATCCACAGTTCACTGCTTTCAGTAACAAAGGAACAATTAATCCAACTAATGCATGCTGGAATTTTCAAGGAAGCCTGAAGTAATAAAATATTCAAATTACTTTTAAATTCAGTGGCAGTCAGACTTCTAACTCCTTAAGACCCACTGAAAACGATAACTGCAACTTCCAATATCCTGAAATGAAAGAAATTAAAATTTTGGAAAACCTGTGAACTAGTAACTATTGATTATTTAATGGCTGATTGAAATTTCTTACTGACTACCTCCAGAATTTCACAGTAGGAACATTAGCACTCATATTTCTATTTTTCATAAATGTCAATTCCATCTGACATTGTGTGTTACTCAGCATGAAAGATACTGGAAAAATAATCCTGCACAGCAGTAGGCTGTGGTGTAAAAGCTATCCACTGAATGCTACCAACAATGAACTAGCAAAAAATCTAGCTGAACAAGTAAAAATATGAGCCTTTCATAAGAACATATTTTATAAAGCAGAATTTCTTCATTTTCAGAACACAAAACAAAGTTGGAGATTCAGATTCACATCCCTGTTCTGTTCAAACACAGCAAGAGGCATTCAGGATTTCAGTTCACCAGCTGCTTCAGTATGGGTTCTCCCAGTTCCATGCGCTACACCAAAAGGCACAAAAAGCCATGCTTCTGTTGCAATGAAATGCAAAAAATAAAAAAAAAATAAAAAATAAAAAATTAAACAAAACAAAACTACTTCATGAGTCTAAATTCTTGGCTTTCATCCACATCTAGGGGTTAGGGTATGACCTGCAATCACATGAGCAGCTAAAGTCTAATATTTGAGAAATGAGTCCCTGCACTGTCCCACAGAACAAGTCCAGTGCCAGCCCATCCTTGACTATTATAGACGCAGCAAAAGGCAATTTTTCTCAACACTTCTGAGAAGCTTTTAGCCAGTTATAATCCTTTTTTTATAATTCACAAAATCTGAAGACTGCACTTTCTGGTTAGGAAGGTTTTGTGCTCATATGGGATTATGTGGAAAGAGATTTGGGGTGCACAGATCAGGAGGTTGCACATGATTGTTCCATTGGTACTTTCAGGAGTAGGGAACATCTAGAGTGTATGAGCCTGGGGATTTCTCTGGGGATAAGCATTGGAACTGGAGAGAGAGAAACTTGATCTAATAATGATCAAATACCCAAGAGCAAATAAATTCTAGTATTTCACTGCAGAAATACAGAACAGCATTACTTGTTTGCATGCGAGGTCAATTTTATTCCTGTTTTGAATATGAATAAATGAGGGCACTGGGAAACTGTGCAACTTTCCATCCATAAAAGAGCAGACATTAACTAAATCCAAGATTCCTAACTGACATGTATCCTGCCTGCAACTGCCTTCATTGCCTTTACTTTCTTTGGTTTTGCCCTTTAAAAATCTCTCTTGCAGAAGATAACTGAAACCCTGGTCAAACAAGAGACAAACAGAAAAATGGAAAAGATCTTGAGAGGCAACATATAGTATATCCAAGCATGAAATGCCCCAAGTTTATAGAGCAAAGTAAACATTTTCCAATATTTGTAATCAACATAGTTAGTCTTATCGCTTTGCAGAAACATATGCCAAGAAAAAATTGCAGCTCTTTTAGTTTTTAATGACGCAACATGCTGTTAATTTAGGTATAATGCCAAGAAGCTCCGTACTGATATTCAGGAAAGAGTTGTCTAGAAACTCCTCAATGTCTTATATAAAATTGAATCTGAATGGCTAAACCAATTTGAAAACAAATCAATTTTTAACAAACATCTTTCACTACAGCAGAGATACTAGCAACGTCCTTAAACCCAATACATTTATTCTTGTTCCTGATGTTGCATACAAAACATGAATGCCTTTCTGGTACCACTCAGACTACAGAGAAAATGAAAGCTTGAATCCTTCCTCTTTTGTTGTCCCATTCCCATCATCAAAAACAAATTCCACCTCACAGCTAGGCAAACACCTTGGAATTTCTCCTGCCCTGGTTTCTTGCCTATTCATCAAAACCATCCTTTCTCTCACCTGCAGTTTTAAGGTCAAACCAAGGCTCCATATACAGAGTTTCTTCCCTTCGTGTCTAAATAGGTCAAGACTGGTTTGAAATCTCACCAAAAAGACACGTTTTCTTTTGCATTTCATATCCGGATGCTGCAGGTATAGGATGGGAAGGAAAAAGGAGACAGAGTTGTTGAAAGTAGCCGTAGGTAGCCAAGAGACAGCTTGTATGGCAGGGGCACAGGTCAGCCCTGGAGGGAGACACAGAAGAGGTCTCACTCATCTTCTCGCATGCAAAAAATGTTTTGTACCCTGTCCCAGAAGAGCTGCTTCCCTCACGGTTTTACACTTGTTCCTACTACCCCAACAAATGATCAACCACACCTTGGCATGCCCAACACTAATATGATGCTATAGGAAAATACTATTCCTCTGCTGGAAGGCTGCATAGCTCAAAATCTGAGCTTTGCCATTAAAAAAGGCAGCTATGCTGCCCACCACTAAGCAAAATTGTTTAACGCAGCCTGCTTCCTTTGGCACTAATTGCAATGAAAAACAGAATTATAGTGTGAATTTTAACAGCTTTTTAACCTAGCAATTGACACGTTTATACACAGTTATGTATGTGTGTGTATATATGTGTGTCTATATATATATATATATAGACACACATATATGTAAAGCAATGTCTCACTTGTCATTTTTTTCAAATGTTTTCACAGTCCACCATACACATGCTGCATACATACAGCTATTACTCTCGTTTTATTCCGTTAAGTTAATGGTAAGCCTGATGAAAAAATCACTCTACTCCAGCCAACCACCAGATGTTGGCACAGCAAACTTAGTGCAGGTATTGCATTAATGACTTCGTGCATCGCACAGGGGTGGTAATGGTACGGCTTTTCAAGAAATAAGTGAAAGGCCAAAACCTCTCAGAGCCCATCATACACCGATTTGGTTAAACTGCTGCCACCTTCCACTCCCATCATGAAAACAAACAGGGCTGTATAAAGCAAAGCACAGTACATTTGTGGCAAGATGCAGGCCTCTCATGTATTTGAATGGCTCTAATAACTATCAAAATAAGAACAAGCAATAGTAAGAGATATAAGGGACAAAAGGTTGAAATGAGGTTTTTCTGTCTTCCATAAAATAATGGAAGAATAATTAGTCATCTCAGTTCTGGTCTCCAGAATCTGCACAGGAATCAATCTTGAAAAATACATCAAAAAATAAATCAAGTAACTTGTATTGGTTCACAAAGCAAGGAGCCTGTATTTTTTTTAAATTAAAACCTACAGAATAGTAAGTTGTTTCTTCCATTGTACTTCCAAAAAAACCCAAACACCCCCCCCAGAAAACCAAAAAACCCCCACCCATTAGACACCTATCAATTAAGACAGCAATATTATTGAGCACTCATTCTATGTTTTACAGATTTAGTGAACATTTGGCATGCTCCTTGGATTATATAGTTTAATTTAACCAAATCATATACTCTTGATTTTACTAATTCATGATCTTGCCAATTCATGAACAGTACCCTACAAGAATGAAATTATTCCTATAAGTGGAAATAAATCTGTATTCAAGTGCTTCCCAGCAGAAAGCCTACATTGGTACTATCTCTATTTGTGCAGTACCTAGGACATTTTTGCTAAGTTGATCTAACGAATGAGATGAATAACATTTCAGAGGTTTGGTTTTGGTTTTGGTTTTGGTTTGGTTTGGTTTTTATAATGTGTAAGGCCTTAGCAATGTGTGCAGCATTCATTCCTTCCCCTCAGATGCCATCTCAGGCAAGTTCACGTAAACCCAAACAGCAAATGACTTCACTCTGTCTTCTTCTTCCAGTCCTCATGATCTAGCCCTGAACATTAAGGTGAAGCAATATGAAGGTTCCTGTTACACTTTTTATTGTTTTTGAATCCACCCTGAAACGTCACCTTAACCTTCTAAGTACTGCATTAATCACAGCCTCATTTTTTGCACTAAGGACAGCATAAATGTAAAGAAAACAACAATTCAGTATTTCAGAAAATCTGAAATAATACCATCTTTTGTCCTCTCTGCTCACCCTTTTATAATTACACTTACATTAGTTCTCATCAAAACAAATCACTACTCAGTTACAGTGCTTTCAAATCAAGGAGAAAAAAAAGGCATGTGAAGAAATGTAAGAATATTTCTGCCTAAGTTTAATGTTCAAAGGGAAGCTTAGAATCAGGCTCCACTTTCATTTATTCTGAAGCACTCAGAAGTTGCTTTAAAATGTGCTTTCTGTTTTTTCATTAACTTTTAAAGCAATTTGAAATCACTTGGGGGGAAAAAGAGAAAGAAAATAATGATTTTTTTCAAAAACAACCAACCAAACAAAAAAAACCCCACAAGATAATAAGCTTGGTTTCCTTTTCAGTAACTGAGGAAAATTGTTCTACTGTGTAGCTCTTTCCTTCATGCCGTTATTTCTTTGTCCTGTAAGGATTTTGTGTCCTTACAGAGTTGAAAAAAGTATTACCCTGTCCTAGAATTTCTGAAGCTAAAACAAAACTGTATTTCTGTTACAAAATCCTATAGAATTGTTCAACAGACACAAAGTGCTACAAAAGGAACATACTTCCTGTTACACGATAAAGAATTTAAAGTAGTTTCTAATAATAGTATAAAGAACATTTTTTGATTCATTCCTACTACATCCTTGTAGAAATGTCCTATGGGACTGAAGAACTCATTCAGGATATTAATAATATTTAATTTCACAATTAAAATGACATTTCATTTGACCTGAAAGTTCAACATTAAGTTTCCAAACTGGATAGAAAAATACAGGGTTTTTCACTGAAGTGAAATGCAATTTTTCCATTAAATAAAAATGAAACTAGAAATGGTAAATATATTTAAATATTAAGAAAATACCCCCCCAACTTTACTGTATGTATTTAGTTGATTTTATATTTTAACAATAAATACAGGTAGGCTAAATTGGATTGTCTTTTTAATGGGTTTGTATCATTTTCCCAGACAAAAGATGCTGACAGAAGTCTTAAGTTAGTATTTCAGTTTATTCTGCCAATTGAACCCCTGTTTGTATAGAACTTATTTTAAACAGATGTTTTATTCATATTTTTTTAAATATTCAAAAAATAGCTTTGAGGAGTTTTAGAGACATTATTACTGTTATTAGAACACTTTTACGTATATAATATATCCCACTGGAAAATAATATAAAACTAATTGAAATAGTTTCATAAACCATTTCACATACATCTCTCCAATTTTATGAGAGCTCTGTGGTGCTAGAAAATATTTCAGATTCGCCCCCCCACCCACCCACACACAAAGAATTTTTAGGGATTGTAAAAAGTAGTAAATTTAAATCTAAAGGCTTCCATTAATCTTGATAAAGAAAATTAGTGAATAACCTAGCTTATGTATAACAAAATATATTAAAAATGCAAATGGTTTATAACCTAGGTACCAGACAGTCATTAACAGCAGCATCCAGCAAATTCCTGTAAGTGTATCTACACCAACGCCTAAGTACCTGAGCCTTAACTTTACTTCCATGTCTCAGTGGGATTACTCCAGGAGTGAAGTTACTCCCTGTGTTAGCATCTGTTAAATGAGATCCATAATTACAGCTGGCAGTTGGAAAACTGAAGCAAAAATGAATTAGCATTTCAAATATTTCAGTATATATACTATTCCCATGTCACCAATTACAGTCCCATCTGTACAAAATTGTACCAGAAATACTCATATTTTAATATCTTTCATCTCTAAATACTTTGCTCACAAAAAAAAAATAAATTTAAAAAGCTGGCTCTTCACCACCAGCCACACTATTGAACGATCAGCATTGCTATCACAAGCAACAACGCATTAACATAATACAAACTACTTCCTAATGTTGGAGTGAACTCAACAGCAGTACAGCTTTCATTATTTTTTAGTTACTGATCATCTTTAACCATTATGATTTCTTATATATAGAGATAAATATAATGAATATGCTACCAAAGTAAATAGGAAGGTAAGTTATCTTAAAAGATTAGGTTTTTTCTATAAAGTTGAGCATATTCTCAGTTCTTTCCTCTTGTTTTTTCCCCTCCTTTTTTACTTTCCTGCTTCTGTGGTAATACTAATTCAGTACAGTATTTATAAAACTCAAAATAATAAAATCCGCAAATAGTACATATGCTGTCAGATAAGAAAGCTGGAATAGCCCCAGTTTATTTTTTCAGAAGAAAACTTATCTTGAGGGCAAAATCCAGTCAAAAAGTAGATGCCATTTAGTATTTTACAGAACATATTTCTACAGAATATACTCAGTGTTTCTGAAGAATACATCTCTCTCTACTAGACCATTTGTGTCTCGTCAGAAAGCCTGAGAAAATGATAGTAGTTCAAGCCAAGGCAGCCTAGGTAATAATCACTTTATTCAATTAAATGGAAAAATCATACTACTATATACTTTGTTATATTTATGTGTTAGTTTCCAGACACACACACTAATATTATCAGAAATAAAAGAGCTTTAGTATAACAGAGAAATTTTGCAAGCTACCATAGAAAAAGTTTTACCTGTTGGAAAGTAAAGAAAAAACTGAATTGAGAAAGCCAAGCAAAAATAAAAAAGCGTAATTTTATTGAAACATCCTAAGATCATCTGATTTTCTGCTTCTGTATACAACTTTAAGGAAAGAAAAACTGTATCGAAATATCTGGACTCAGTAATTTAAGAAAAATAGAGTGCAAACTCTATAATCAGAATAAACAATAGGTACAGGAAAGCAAAGAATCGTACAGCATCTGCATCTTAGAACTCTTCTGTTAAATTTGAACTAAAATAATTTGATTTCATTAAAACTGGTATCTTTAAGTTCTGTACAAAGGTAAATAATTTACAAACACACCCAGAAAGTGTTCTGGGAAAGCAGACAGTTCAGTGACATTTCAGAGATGGAGAAGTTTGAGAAAAATATTACTGTCATGAATGAAGAAACGGCAAACAATATTTCAATCTGTGCCACATTACAAAGCTTTATTTTGCATTATTAATTTAAAATGTAATGATGTATATGAAGTAGATAGGTGTCGATTCTGCAAGTGCTTGCTCCCAGGAGTCCTACCAGCTTGAATAACATTTTCTCAGATAAACAGGACTATCTACAAGTATCATCATTTGAAGAACCACTTTCCTCCCCCTCCCATATTTATGAAATATATTAAAACAGCAGACAAGCCCTGACTGGGTATAACACTTCTGTTATGATGCAGTATGTTTACTCTACGGCATTGTACTTAAAAGCCTACATCATTGTAGAGCTTTATTGTAAATTTTCATGGAAAAATATTTTTAAGTACTCTTCAAATCTTCTGAACTGTTTTAAAAACCCAAATACTGGATCAGAGACACTGCTATGAATTATGTTTTTCAGTGCCAGAAATCTGTGCATTAACATCAGCCTATAATACTTAATAAAAGGCTGTGAATAAATCTAATCACAACTAGTCTCTTCACAACTTGGAGAAAGTGGGGGTTTGTATTACAAAATCTCAAACTTCTATAGAAGATTTTATAGGTAACTGATGACCTAGCTTTTGAGGAATTAATACTTCTAAAAGTAAGTGTATATTTCAAATGCCAACCAAAATAATTTTGTATTAAGGATACACGTATGTGAAATCACTGACTAATCAGGGTTCAAGTACATTCAAAATACTGTGTTCCCATGTATTAAATAGTTAAGGGGAACAGGCAAAAACGCTATGAAGTTACACAAATTCTGGTGTTTCCTCCCTCTCGTTCATAGCATAAAATGTAAAGTTGTCAAACACGTAGCTTATCAACCAGAGCTTTTTTTAAAAAAGAAGCAGCATACAAAAATAAGCAGTCATCAGACAGGCAAAGTAGTAAAATCTTACAGCTCATGTGCTTACTGACACAGACCTTTCTGTGGGAGAAGGAGTATTTTATTGCACGGCCTGGTGCTCCTTTAACGGAGACACCACTGCATCAGAAGGGACACCAAGGGCGGCCGGACAAGATGACCATTTCTCTCCGCACAGAAGAGAAAAACCCAAACAAAACCGAGCCCCGAGCCATTATCCTGTGAAACAGAAGAGATCTCCATGAAACGCCAAGTCAGCGGAGGGACAAGCAGGTGTCTGCATTCTCTGCGGTTTAACTCATGGGTTTCATTGTGTGCTGCACAGAAAGAAAAACAGTTTCATTTGTAGGTCTTACAGGGAAACAAAGCATTTCCACAAGGAGCCCCGATAAACATCTTGCACCGTTAGACATCTTCACCAGGAGAGAGAGAAAAATCTACCCCCGCTGCAAGCAACCGTGGACATCTTTTGTTCCCTGATAAATATTTGCCTTTGTCTTTTCTGATAAGGTCTGCTGCCTTCGCTTCGCACAAAAAGGGCCCGGTTGTTTCTGCATAGAAAACATTTAATTAAGATCATTTCCGATTTTCCAGCCCCCCGTGCGCTGAGGGAAAAGGCGAGAGACAGCGGAGAAAACCCAGCCCCCGCT
>NW_010194559.1:0-1547 GCF_000695765.1 Mesitornis unicolor
AGACGGTGTCAAAGGCCTTACTAAAGTCCATTTGTGGTCTTGTCGTATGAAACCTGTCTAAGTCTCTCACAAGTTTTAAATGAAATGTTGTGGTCCATGCTTTTTAGGAGACTGCTCCAAATCTGTTTATTTCTTCATTTTCTTTGAAAATAATCTTTTACTATAAAGCATATGTATTTCCTTTCATCCACAACAATTCTATATATTAACTTTTGGATCCTCCTCTGCTATTTAAAATCATGGAATTATTTTTATCTCCACTTTAGAGATGGGGAACTGATGTAGCTCCAGTTCATAGTTGATTGCCAGTTGGCAGCATTAGATAGGAATTTCCTGAATCTCTGTCCAGTGCAGGAACCACAAGAGCTTCCATTTGCAAGAGACTTTTAGTTTTCCCCCAACCATAACAAACCCCCTCCCAAAAGGCAGGTGTGTAGCATTACAGTACTCTCCTCACTAGCACATTTCTCCAGTTTCTATGCACCCCTTGCATTAGAAAATTTTGAGAGCTGGGGGAGGGCAGAGAGGGAGGGAATGCATGGAATAAAGCTGAATTCAGTTGTGCCTGTGGCTGGCTGTGGTATAGCATACATACTGCCATATAAACTAAGCATTTTTTCACAACACTATTGTGTAAAATGTACTCCATAGTGAAAAGCATACAGATAGAGCAGGAAGTGCTGCCTACTCTGACACAAGTGGTCTTTCTGGCTCTGGAATAAAGCTCTAGAAGAAACTCTCTAACTCTGCCTTCCAGAAAGAGCCTATTTCAAAAGCTGGAGGCCCTCAGCTGGTGAAACTTTGTTGTCATTTTGCAATATTCAAGCCCCAACACAAAAGCAGGGAGGAAATACAGTCTGATGATTATAGATTGATAATTCTAGACTAGCTTAACCTAAGCCCTCACAGAATCTTTTCTCTGCCATGATCTTAACGTGTGATCATGAGCAAATCATTTTAATACCACCTTCCTTTTTTGAGATTACAGAACACAAACCGCTTGGTATAATCTTCATAATGAAAAACAGATTAAGAAACATTCTGTGAGCTGTCTCTACCCAAAATAAAACAAACTTAGACCTAGTGATATATCCAGGCTGCCAGTCATTTTGGCAACTATATTCCTATGCTTCACATAGCACATAAAATGTGCTTACTGTCTTGTCCCTGACAACAAAACTCCAGAGACTCAGGAGCAACTTTTTTAAATTGTAAAATTATATCCCACAGTCCCAGCAAAAATGCTGAAATACCAGGATTGCCCAAAGAACTAAAATTTCAGCTTTCAACCAAATTTACCAAGCATCTCTCCTTTCTTGTACAGGCTGAGTGTCACCCAGTACATCTTTTCTAGTTCCTTGTCTTGGGGACATGCTCACACACCAGGTTTTCTCAAGAGAAGAGAATTCAGAGTAACACTACCATATTTGTGAAAGTGAAGTTAACATCTCACGGCACCCACTCCCAGCTTCGCATGCAGGGTGGGAGCCTGCAAAGCAGCTGTGGTTCACAGGTCTCCCACTTCTCCCCATTGCACCAGTCAGCAG
>NW_010194559.1:1578-15696 GCF_000695765.1 Mesitornis unicolor
CAGCTCTCGCAGGGGACTGTCAGCACCTTGACCTGACTTACACTGTGTGCATGGACACTGTGTCCATACCATCCGTGTACCATACTAAGTTTTGTATCTCTGATACTTATCACAGTCTGGATTGTAGAAGCAGCCTGTGGAGCCAAGAGGGGAGACAGAATCTAAGAAATGTGAAGCAGAAGAGAAACCAAATAAAACAGGGGGACATATAAAATTTACTGAAGAGCAGATCTGAAGGAAAATCAAGTGGAAATCAAGAGAAAAAGAGCAGTGAACAGCTATAGATACATGGAAAGAAGTTAAGAAACATTGGTAAAAGGAGTCACGAAGCTACAAGGAATAAAGAAAAGCACGAAGACACAAGAAGGAGGAGTGACAGCAAAAAAGAGAGAGGACCAGAGTGACCAAAGAGATAGCAAGGATCCAAGGATGTGAGCAACAGAGGACACGAGATGAGGAAAGAGAGAAATCTGTGACATAGCAAAACTGAAAAGGAAACTGAGGGAAAGACTGAGCCTTTCTGTCTGTAGAAAACCTTTTTACTTTCTTTTATTTTGCACCCCAAGATCCCAAAAATGTGATTGGCCCTTTATGAAACTAACAAACTGCATAAGCCCTTACAGCAGTTCTTTTCATCCATCAAGTCAGGGCAGTCTGGGAAACCGTCACAGATCATGGTGTGTTTGATGCACAGCTTCTTCAAAGGACACTCCCAAAGACCTCTTTCTCTACAACCTGGAGGCAGAGAAGCACAGTTTTGAAACACTTCTATGCAATATCGAATAAACTATTTTCTTCTTACTTAATAAAACTGAAACAACCAAAATATTTCCACCTGCAATATAAATTTTAAAAGGTACCAAGAATAGTTACTAATGAAGAAATGGAAATAAGATTGTCACAGCGCACACTTCATGATGAGTGTAAAATTCATAACATTTCATAATACTTCAGTGATTTTAAAGTAATAATCTATATTGTGCTACACATATCTATATCACTACTCTTGAAATACATTTACTAGTAAGATATAAACTTTTCTAACCCTGAAATCTGTACAGTTTCCTTTAAAAGCATACCATCTTTCAAAAGCAAATCCTATGACAGCATGGAATCTCCATGAAACAGTGTAGAAATATGCAATATTTTCTGGCAATGCTTATACAGAATACAATGCAGGTCACAATGAAAGATAAAGAGATGCTGTAAGTATTGACCAGAAACAGTTTTCCTAGTTCCATAATCTGAGACCAAACCAGTTTGAAAAGATTAGAATGACCCAGTGACTGCATGGGTCTTCAAGAGGGTTCAGTTATGCAAGGAACACACTGCACAATTGTCTCTTCAAAGTCCTGCTAACCAGCCTCTCTCATTTCAAGAGGGATACTTATAAAACTGGGTCAAAGTGTAATGACAGTAAAACTCCTGTTAGTCAGCTAGAGGAAATTAAGAATGACCCAAGAAACATCCTAGAAAAGTGCTTTCTCTTGTTTTATTTCACTTTTTACTTCCATCGGCTGATAAAGCTAACTGTAATACCAGTTTAAATCCTTTGACATACTAATTTCCTGCACATCTGACATTCTGGTTTTATTGGAAGCCATAAAAACAGTGTGATCTCCTGACTAAAACAGATGGTTTGATTGCCGTATTTAGCCTGTTCTATAGATGACACTGCTACTTTTCATTTTAATCCAAGCTCAAATTCAGGTGACAGCCCTGATGTCTCCACAGGCAAATATCTGAGGCATAAGCTCCCAAACTGCATTTGAAGCAGCAGCTCAGTTTGCCTGGACCTGGAACTATAGCAGCCTATCAGCAGTGAGTTACTAAGCAGATATGTTATTTCCAAGAAGTGTTATTTCAGAAGTGAGTACTTTACAAACAAGAACCAGAGAATCACTACTAGCTCACATGATTACTGGAAAAATCTGATCATATTTTAACTGTAACTGGATGTGTGGAGTGCTTGATTTCGTTCAGATTGAAAGAGCCATGTAAATAAATGTCCCAGCACAGAGTAATAAATAGCCTTGAACCTGTGAAACTAATTCCACACGATCAAAGAACTTTCTTGGGTATCACCATTTTTCAGCTCTCCTTCTTGACAGTATTTTTGATAACTATTAATGAAAAATTAATTGAAGTCAAACAAAACCTTTACTCTAATAAAGAACAAAGAATGACAGTCATGTTAGGAACTTGATATGGAAGCAAAATAAAAAAGCTTAAAATAGATTCATGAATCTTGCAATTTTTTAGCAAAGTGTTTACAATTAATTAAATACATGTTTGGTTTTCCCCTTCATCATATATTATAGTATTACATTGTCAAGTGTTCCATGACTTTCCAAAATTTATCTTTGAGTCCAACATAGACAAATATAAGGACCACTCCCTAGGAAAATTGCTGAATTCAGTGCTCAAACATACTGTTTTGTTGGTAGGAGCTACCTACTATTTGCCGTATTTATATTTCTTCTCTAAATGTTTTTGTGACATACATTTTTAATTCAATGACAATGAAATGGAAGTTAAAATGGAGGTAGGAAAACTTGCCAATTTACATTACCCCCACCTCAAATGCATATTTCAGCAAGAGACAGGGATGCACGTATGATCTTACCTTCATTCTTCTTCAAAATACAAAAACAATTCACCATTTGTTGTTCACACATATATTCCCTATGCAATTACTGTTAAGTCATTAACATTAAGACCACTATATTTTTCTCTCAACTAAAATACTACAGTCAGAACTCAGATTGCAGAGAAGCATTAAAGACAGTACTGGTTTCTAATGTTCTGTCTTCAATTTCTTTAGTACTCTTCTAGGACCCTCTTCTGCTCCCTGCCAGAGGCATTGTTCAGTAAATAAATATCATGAATTACAATCAAGGACATTTAATACCACAAAAGCTCTTGATGTCTCTAATAAAAAATAATTTTCAGAAATTACCTTCCTCATACTTTATATACTCAGGTTTCTCTTCAGATTCTGTAAATCTTTACTGAAATGCACTCAGAAGTCTCACATTCAGAAATCTGGGTCAAAGTTTCTCCCCAAATCCTAGTCTAAATGTCATTAAAGTCTTAGGATGTCACTGCAATTGCATGGATGAGATTTCCTCTCACAAAGATCATGTGAAAGTACAACAGGGATTTCTAACAGGAGGAGATGGCTGGTGCTGAATACAGCTCTACTCTGCATGGGCAGAACACACCTTACTCCCTTTGGACTGTTCTACCTTACATTTTTGGCCAGAGTACCTTGAGTTGTAGCTAGTCTTTTGTAGTCTCCTCCTACATGCACTGTGAAGTTGTTCCATGTGCCATTTAAGGCACTTCAAATACAAAGTTTTAAATTTAAATGCTGACTGTTATTTAATAGTATAAACCAATTTCAAAGGCTAAATCTAATACAATGTCAACTAGCCATTTACACATGGAAAGATCATCAAGTTTTGGTTTTGTCCTGCATACATGGAATAGGAATGAGCCAAAGACAGTTCTTTCTGAAGCTCTACAAGGTCTTTCTGTTCTTCAGTAACAGCATTACCCCTGGTCAATGTAATGTCACTCTGACTGCAATAATTTCCTACCAGATACAGTCTTCCATATTTATAGAAACTGATAAGAATTCAGCTGATTGCCAGTGACATTCTGTCTAGACTACAGAGATCCACTCGAGAAATGCATGATGTGTATTAGAGCAATATTTCTTATGTTAATGTCTAGGAGAATAAAATTATCCTAAAAGATGCGTAGCAATTAGTGTTTTAAGGAGTTAAGAACAGGTGGCAACACAGAATATTTGGCAGGGAGGACAACTGATTCAAAAGTAAAGAGAAGACAAACTTTGAGAGTTACTCTGATCATCAGCGATGCCTTTCCTTTATCATTCAAACAAGATGATGACTTACTACTAAATCCTGTATCAGGGAGCATATCATTTTTTTTTTCTTTTTGCAGGGGGAAGGGAACAGGGCAGAAAGAGGAGAGAGAATACAAGCGTGATTTGAAAACTCCCAGAGATTGAGAATGCATCACGCTTTAGTGATAAATAACCCCTTGGTTACTCCAATGAACTAAAATAACCTGCTCTTAAAAAAATAAGCATTTTATACAGCTGTCAAGCTTGAATTTTAGCCTAGCTTCAGCTTTTAGGTGTTGGATCTTATTTTACTTTTGTGCAGCTGAGTAGAAAGTCTTATTGACACAGTTTTGTTGGTCACATAAACTGTGCTTCCATCTTAACCTGCTCTCTGTTAAAAACAACAGGTTGCACACCTCAGCCCTACTCTGCTGGAATGTTTTCAATCGTTTACTCATATTCACACCACTTCTCTAAATCCTTAGTGATTTATAAATAATCTCCTTGACCATAGGAAAGCCAGGCCAGCATTCAGAACTCCATGGAGATTACGCCTCTGGCACAGAAAAAAGTAGTATAAATTCCCTTCTCCTTCACAAAATTCTCCTGCCAGCATGTACAAGGATAAATATTGACTGAGAGATTGGTTGGTTATTCTCGAGTTCAATACATTCCTTTAAGTTAAAAGTCAAGAGTGTCTATATACTGGAGAATAAACTTTGCGGTTACCACTTTATCCATGTATTTTCAGCTCGAGGTTGATCAATCTAAAAAAACCACATAATTCTTGACCCTTGCAGTACAGAATCCACTTCAGCAACATGGATCTTTTGTCAATATATCATAATGAGAATATTACCATGTATAAATTCAAAACTGTATTTATGAATTCAAGATTTAAACTGACAGAAATTCACATTTTAGCTCAGTAGAACTTCTAGCAATATCAAAAGAATAAGATCTGCAGCACTTTTTATCTTGATCACTAAAGGAATATTCAAACATCCTGGAACATGGTTAGCAGAATCTAAGTGACCAAATATAATAACTTCTGTTGACATTCATAAAGAAGAATGCTCGCTAAAGTATTTTTACTGTCACTAGTCTCAGAAAAAACACTTTTGAACATATTTTTCTTACAGAAAAGGGGGTTTATCGTCTGAACTGTCATGCTATGGTTCAAATAACTGAAGGAAAAAAACCTCTCTTCTTCTAATGTTTCAACTACTCTCCATTCAAAAGATCCAACTCATTGAATTTATTCACCACAGCTGTCTTCATCACTATCATCCTCACAGTCAGCTTGACCATCACATCTTCTGGATGCCAGGACGCACCTCCCAGAACGGCATTTGAAGTGACTGGGTGAGCATTCTGTCAACGACAAGGAACAGGGAGAAACAAGACTCCATGAGCTGCAAGCTTAAATATCACTGTTTCGAAGGAGTAAATGACAGGAATAGAAAGCTTGTGTGATACTGAACTGGAACTATGTAACAGTCAAAACTCTTAACAATTGCACTGTGATTGTGGAGGACCAAAATTTTCCAGAGCTCTCCCTCACATGCTACCCTCTGTCAAATTTCAAAGCTTTGCCAAATACAAAGCACCAAATTTCAAACACTTTCATAGGTTGTGCATAATTGATCCTTCCTTCGAATAGATTTCTTCCTCTTATCTGCAAACTGTAGGTATTCAAATTTCCTGAACCCACTTTGGAATAATATCTACAGTTTAAATAATGTAATTTAAATAAGAGGTATAGGGGAAAAAAAACCAGTGACTTTGGGAACCTAATTAAATCTTTAATTTCCTCTTACATGTATTTATAGGAGTTACCTTCTACATCTTCATCTGGTGTTAGACAAGTCTGGTTGTCTGAGTTCTCATCTGGAAACTGAGTGCAGTCAGTATCTTCTGGCCACTGCAGACCTACAATCCCAAGCACAGACTCGCAGCGTTCTTTGGACTGTACACATAATGTCCTGAGGAGACAAAGTGGAATTGCACAAAGTAACTGAATGAAAGTATTAGAAACTCCCAGTTACTCGAAGTTAATAATGCTAGCCAAAGTTAAATATGAAGATCAATGAAAAATAAGTTAATCAGATATATTTACATTAAAAAATATATATATCAAAAGATATGTTGCTACTGTCAAAACATTAAGTTACTGTATGCAAACCATTACCTGAACTATAACATAGTAGCCAAATATAACTACTTGCAAGCATCCTCTCCTCTGTAAGGGATGGCAGAGAATCCACTTTAAGAAGCACTGACTGCCTTCCCTCAGGAAAAAAGCCAAACACATTTTGTACCAGTGAAATGATACCTCTTCTGATGATGCTGTCTCAGAAACCATGTGCTTTCACAAGGACAACATATTTAAACATGTAAACAAAAGAGCAAAGAATTCTCCAGGAAATTCAAGAAAATCAGAAGTTTGGGGAAAATCAAAGCACAGATCAACACAGTCTTGAAGGTGATGTCAGTTAGAACAACAGTGTCTTTTATCACACCTGGGAAAAGGCATGAATATAGTTCTCCTGCTGCATTTCTTTTTTTTTAACCATAGAAAGACAAGACTTAACACACAAAATTAGTTCAGTCCATCTAGGTTAATATGCTGCCTCTCAAAATACCCAATGTTAAATGCTTCAAAAGTACAAAAAGAAAATGCATTATAGAAAAATCCTCTATTTTTTTTAAGCATTATCTTAAACATTTAGCAAATAATTTTGCCAGGAATCATAGCTGATGTGCTGTTCAATACAATAGTCTTGTCTTGTATCTGTGGTATTTTGAATCTCTGTTTGTTTCAACTGCCTCTCATTTTATTTTTGTAGAATATTAACTAGGCAGTATGGGATTAGGAACCTCAACATCCTTCTCATCTCTTCCTTCAAACAGAAACATGCATCATGCAACAGGTTGTTTTGTCTAAGCTGTTCTTAAAAACCCTTCAGTTATCAAGATTTTATATACTCCCTTATCACCCATTCTCATACAGAGATACCTATTTTTTTCCTTATATCTGACCTACAGCTCTTCTGATGTACTTTAAATCCATTGTTTTCTAGTTTAACCTCAGTGAACATGGTGAACAATTTATTTTCTCACAGAAGCTCACTTTTACCTATTTGAAGGCTATGATGTCTACCCAAGTTGTCTTTCTGGGCTCAGCAACGAATTTAATTGCACCTTTTAGATCACATTTTCTAAATCTATAATAATTTGGACTTTCTCCTACCATTTCAAAGAAAATTCTCCTTTGTTCTTATAGACTGAAAAATAGTCAACAGTAGAATACTATCCATTTCTAGTTTTGGGGGTGTTTTTACAGTTTCTTTCATGTCACTTTCGACTTGCCTTTTATTTTATTTGATTAATTTTTCTAGATCTTTCTTCAAGGAACAGACAGTTCGTTCGCGGAAGGCATTTTATTCCACTCATTTTCCTTTGATATTTTGACCAATGGACCATTGAAGCTTATTGCAAGAAATGCAGTGATGAAAACCAAGCAAACAGATACATTTAGGATCAATTATTTTATGCTCTTTTGAGAAATGAACACACTATTAATCTTCTCAAATTTAATTTTGTTTTGGGGAATTGCATGAAGAAGAGTCAATGTTTTTCCACACCAAATGATTCACCATCGAGCTGAGCAGCAGCTGGAAGGAATGGATGAATTAAGTGACATGAGTTAACCATGCTACAGTTACAGACTCTGTCTTTCCTTTTAGATCCTTCTCAGTATCAAAAAGTTTGACTCTCACCACTTCAGGTTTATGAATGCCAGAATTTTTATTTACCAATGACAAAAACTCAAACCCAACAACAATACTATGATGAATAAATCTTAAAAATTTGATTTTGATAGCTAAGACATCTAAGCCATTTCTGTCCTGTGTTCTCTGCATACTCCAATCTTTGGCCAAAGCTGACCCTTTCCAAAAGCTATTGCAAGTCATTTAGTTGTCATTCTGAGGTGAAAGAATTAAAATGCACATAATCTTCAAGTAGTGCCCATCACAGCGCATACGGAAGTCTATTGCAATACTGCTAGGAAAATTGCAAGACCAATTGTTACTTTTTCTTTTTTTTAATCCTTCCCACATTCCGATACCCAGTCTCACAGCTGGGGTATCAGAATACCTTGGTTAGAGTTCTTTATTTACTTCTAAGACAAATCTCTTCTGTGGTACTGTCTATGAATCAATCTAACAAATTAACAGTTAAAAATTATACTTCACAAAGCAGACAAATCTCCCCTTTCTTGTTAGAAGAAATAAATACAAGGTTAAAAAAACAGAGGTAGCATAGAAAGGTGTGATTTTCTGCAATGGAATTCAATCTAACACTTTTTAAAAGAATATTAAACATATTTAGCAGTTAACTAAAATATCTCTTTGCTCTCCCAATTCACATACAGTAATGAGATGCCTAGATTGATGCTAGCACATAAGGGGTATGAGATCTGACCAGGATTATTCTTCATACACAACTGTCTCAGTTTTGAAACACCACCAAAGACATCTGGAGACTACTTAAATACACATACAGTGTAATCTCCATTTCATTATAGGCTAATGTGATTTGGAAGACATTCACTGGTTCCAAAATAAGGGACACTGATAGACTTATTGCAATGTTGTGAAACCCATAATCTCCAGAAGCTACTCAGCACCTTGCAAAATCCATTCATACCAAAGATAGATTGTAATTATAAGGAAACGTGGATTTCTGAGCTTATTCCATGTTCTTCATCTATAAAACTCCATTTGTTTTCTGTGGGAACCCAGCACACACTTAGCTTCAAAGATTATTTAACCAGACCTGGACTAACATTACCAATGCCTCATCAGAGATGAAGAATTTTGTTCAGAATTTGAAAACATACTTGATAGATTAATGAATTGCCTCAATAACAGCAAGTTCAGTTCTTTAAAATAAACCCTCTTCACCTGTATTCCGTATTCTGAACAAAATTTCATGAAGACCATTACAGTTAAAAAATGAAGCGTGACAGTCAAACTAATAACACAAAGACAATGGGAAGCCTTTCAAAGCAGGAACAGATGTTTTATACAAAAGGAGTAGAATTAAAATTATTTAGTTATACCACCTAGAATGAAAAGATCAACATGCCAGTATTAAAAAAAAATCTAACACATCTCTGATAAGTATATTTTAAAATAGATGCAGCATTATAACATGAATTAGCAATTCATGGTTGGAAAGTGCACTTGAAAAGCTTAACACTGAAAAACTGCATTAGCTGAACTCCATTTCCTATTTACAGGAAAAGATAGGTAAAGCAATACATATGTCCTGTTAAGCTCAACTAACCACTTATAACTTTGAACAAGAGGGCAGTTATTTTGCAAAGGCAGCAGCAGATTCTCATAATATAATTCTGCTTCATACAAAGCTCACAGCATCTTTCTGGACAAGCTGTCCAACTGTGGGATAAGCAGGTTCACGGTGTGCTGGGTGAAGAACTTGGTGAAGGGCAGAGACTCAAAGGGTTGTAGTGAATGGGGCTACACTTGTCTGGTGAGTGGTAACCAGCAGTGTTCCTCAGCAATCAATCCTAGGGCCAGTTCTGTTAATATATTTATAAATGGTCTGGATTCAGGAGTTGAACAAGTTTGCTAACGGGAAGTGCTGTAGACTCTCCTGACGGACAAGAGGCCTTGCAGAGGGATCTAGATAGACTGGAGTACTGGGCTACGATTAATGGGATTAAAATTAACAAGTCCAAATGCCAGATCCTGCAGCTTGGATGGAGTAACACTGGGCACAAGTATAAACTAGGAGATGAGTGGCTGGAGAGGACCCTTCCAGAAAGGGATCTAGGGGTGCTGGTCAACAACAGGCTCAATATCAGTCAGCAGTGTGCCCTGTCAACCAAGAGGGCAAAACACATCCTGAGGTACGTCAAACACAGTATAACCTACCAGTCAAATGAGGTGACTGTCCTCCTGTATTCAGTGCTGGTGCAGCCTCACCTCACTGTGTGCAGTTATGGGCCTCACAATTTAAAAAAAATCCTTGAAAACGTCCAGAGGAGGGCAACAAAGCTGGTGAAAGGGCTAGAAAGAATGCCCTATAAGGAGCGGCTAAGGACTTTGGGCTTGTTCAGTTTGGAGAAAAAGAGGCTGAGGGGTGACTTTATTGCTCTCTACAGCTTACTGAGGAGGGGAAGTGAAAAGGGAGGTGCTGATCTCTTCTCCCCAATATCCAGTGATAGGATGCATGTGAATGGTTCAAAGCTGAGCCAGGGGAGGTTCAGAGTGGGCATTAGGAAGCATTGCTTTACCAAGACTGTGGTCGAACACTGGAACAGCTTAGAAAGGTGGTCAATGCCCCAAGCCTGTCAGTGTTTGAAAGGCATTTGGACAATGCCCGTAACAATATGCTTTATCTTGTTCAGCCCTGAATCCATTAGGCAGCTGGACTAGATGAACATTGTAGGTCCCTTTCAACTGAGAGTCTAGTCTATTCTATTCAACATATACGTTTCGAAAATTATTGAACTGCTATTCCCCTCTCCTTGTTTCAAATACTTCAGATACTAATCACTTATATGTAATAAACTGGAATTAATGATCTTATAAAATATGGTTCTCTACCTTTTGCTATGGAATTCCAAAGCAAAATTCTTGACATTTTGAATGGAAACAGAGCATTTGGAAAGACTAATATGACAATGTCAGTCAAGAATTAAATGAAATATAGTATAGTACCTGCAAGGTGGGATCCGCTCATTTGTATTGGGGTCACATTTTGGTACTAAGATTGTACACGCAAAAAACATAAGGTACTTGTAGCAGTTGGTCTGAACCAAGGCTGGGAAAAGAGAAGACTCCCAGCTGATAGAGGCTTCCTTCTGTGTCCTGTGTCCCAGGTAGTTTGGGTAATAGGTATAATTGTAAGGCAAGTTCATACAGAGTTCCAGAGTAATTGGTTCACACTGACCTTTCACAGACAGAAAATAAACAAACAAAAAAGAAACACAAATGGTGTATAATTAAATGAAATGCAGAAGAAAAAATTCATAAGTATTTAACAAATGTATCAGCAGATTTCCTCTCAGGTTTGAGAAACTACAAGTTTCAGAGCTCGAGACCCCATATGAGCATATTCATACTAGTAAAGAAAGGTGGGTTTGACTCTGTCTACCTAATAACCTATTCAGATATTTATATTCCCTTATCAATATGCATTAATTTCCTGAGTAACATCTTAACTTTAACACAGTACACTAAATAATTTTTTAAAAACAGATTTATTCTTTTCAAAGCAAGTTTCTGATGATGTTCAAGAGCTCCTGTACTGTACAGCAGCACACTTCATATTGACATACTATGCTACCATAACACACTTGATACTGCCAGGGCAACTGTTAAAATCATGATGACTGGGATCACAGGATTCTTTGGGTTGGAAAGGATCTCAGAAGGTCTCTAGTCCAACATCCTACTCAAAGCTTGGTCAGCTCTGACGACTAATAAGGTTTCTCAAGGCTTTATTCAGTCAGGTCTTGAAAAATCTCTAATGGCAGAGACTGCACAATTTCTCTGTAGAGAAAACAGAAGGCTGGATTTAAAAAAAAAAATTCTTTTCTGCATACCAAGGTATGCAAGACGAATGGGGACAATTATGTTATGTATTACACAAACACTGAGTAAGAGAGTCCATATGGCAATAACTTCATTCAGGTAAGACATAATTGATAATAAAGAGAATGATAAGCTGGAGCAAAACAAATGCAACAGCTGTAAGTCCATATGATTACACAGACTACAGCTATATACAAAATCATTGAACTTTTAGGGGGTTTATCACTACACATGTTGAACCGACCAAATATTTTGGATTTAAATAATTGTACAGCTTTTGTATTTCTTCTCAAACTGGTAGTCAGAAACATTTATTTTTCATTTTTTACACCACAACAAAAAATTACATAATTTCACTTCCACTCAGACTGATATTCAGCTTTTTATTTAGCACTAAGACCAATATAAAACAATTTAATTTCATTTACTTTTGAATTATGAGAACATTTTCCAAGAAAAGGTGTACTATTCAGAAATAATTTGTTAGCAAAAGACTCCATTTGCCTATTCTGGAAACAAATGTATCTTAACACGATTAATATTCTCTGCCACCCTGCTGCTAGTGTCTGTTGCCAGCACAGTATGGCAACTGTGTAATCCTATAGCTGGATCTTTGAGGGGTAGTTGAAATAAGATTCAATAGTCAATTTTTCAGCTGAGCAGCACAACAGTCTTTCTTGGACTGGCATTCCCTGTTATAACCTCTTTTAGTATTTACTTCTAATCTGAGGATGAAGAAGCTCATTTTATATACATCTTTTCCTCTCTGCTTCCATACTGCCAATACTGAACTATTTCTTTTGTCTCAAACCACTTAGTCCCAACTTTGGGGTATATGAGGTTCCAAGACTTCAACAATCCTCCTCAAATTACTGCCATTTCCTTTTCTTCATGATAAACTCTCCCTTGTCCTCCCATACTTCAGCTCCAGATGCCCAGATAAGTTTGGTTTTGTCTTTTGACTTTTCCCCAGTAAGCATCTTTTCTTGATGCGTACAGAATATCACAAATTCATCAGTATTTAATGATGAAACCTGAGTAAATGAATACAAAACTACATGCAATGTTCTAAGTGTTTGTATAACATAATATTATTCAAGACTAAAGGGTAGAAATGCACATATATCACTCTCTCTTGTTATGCCTCATATTTATAGGGGTTTAGTGAATTCTAGAAGAAAATCTAGTCCACTGAAATGCTCCTGTAGGATAGCTCTTTACATGTTTTCAATATGATTACAATTTTCACACTGTGTTTAAAAAGCTTACATCACATTATGTGCAAAAGTGTCCTTGTAGGTTTGTAAAGAATCATTGCAACTCACACCCAATTCCCTACAACCCACAAGCAGAGTAACAAAGAGAACATATACTCCAGTGAAAAATCTGACTGGATTTAGGTAACTTACATATTATTTTTTCCTTCTGATGTCTGTCCTACAGTATAAGAGATCTTGCTACTCCCTTATTTATAGTATAAGTACAACCTAATGAGCGGGGAACAAGGAATAGAATTCAGTGCATATTTTATCCTAAACAACAACAACAACAACAAAATCCAAACGATGCCTAGGTTTAGTATCTTCGTGTATTTATTACTAACATGCTCTATCTAGTACATAGGAATTATTTCCAAACATAGTAACAGAAGCGAATGGGATATTCCACAGAATCACAGAATGGCTGAAGTTGGATGGCACCTCTGGAGGTCATCTGGTCAAATCCCCTGCTTAAGCAGGGCCACCAAGAGCAGGTTGTACAGAACCATGCCCAGATGGCTTTTGACTGTCTCCAACGATGGAGTCTCTACAACCTCTCTGGGCAACCTGAGTTCAGTTACCCTCACAGTTATAAAAGTGTTTCTTTAGTTCAGAAGTAACCTCCAGTGTTTCAGTTTGCGCCTGTTGCCTCTGGTCCTGTCACTGAGCACTGAAATAGACTGGCTCTGTGTTCTTTACACTCTCCTTGAAGAAGAGATATTAGTTTCATTATCCTAAATATGTTGTAACTGCATTATAATGCGGAGACTAAACTGATCAGACATTATCACATATAGAAAATATTCATTATATTCAATATTACGAAACTTTGCTTATGCTCTGTAATTTTCCAACCAAAGAGTTATTTGAGCCAGAAAATATTGCTTTGTCAAAACTGAAATTTTCTACAGTATTCTAATCTTTTACCAAAGATGAAATAACTCTGGTCAAAATATGAACAGCAAAAAATAACATGAAAAAAGACCATAGTACTTCCAGTTGTTATGCGAGAAAAATCTCTCCCAAATTCTCTTGCTGTTCCATTGTGTATAAACAATAAAATATTCACTGGACCAGAAAGAGAGAGAAATATGATCCAGAAGTCTAGTACAGATTATGTGTTACTCCTGTTGAGAATTATGGACTGTTGCCAGTAATATGATGAGGAAACAACTTCACTAAAAAGCTTTTGGCTTTCTCAGGACATAGAATAGGAACATTGTTTTAGAACTCAAATATCATATGATAAAAAACGTCTTTCACTATCTTGTAACATAGTCCTAGCCACTCCAACATTTTCCAAAATTGTTGTCCATATATAAGATGGGATACAGAAATCTGCATTGATCAGGAA
>NW_010194559.1:15727-22503 GCF_000695765.1 Mesitornis unicolor
CAAAATGCTAACTGCCTTTGAACCACAGTAAGTCTCATACTGATTTATCCACAAAGAAGATGAGTCCAAGAAAGAAAGTACACTTCCAGCTCTCTCTTACAGTGAGAAAGACTCAATTGCAGTCACACTGCTTGAAAGACTGTTGCCTTCCACAGGACTGTAGTCACCAATTCTTATCAGGTGATCTTGACAACTTTCAGAGTGGGCCTGTGATCCAGATAGGAGGGGTCTTGGGTATGTTTCTTAGGCCGCAGGAGTTTCAGATGCTGTTGGGGAGTGCCTAACCATTCCAACTCACTGTACTTGTACCAGGACAAGAAGGTACCAGATTGTCTCAACTCACTGCCCCAGTAGGAAAGGTCAGAAATTGCCAGATTATCCAAGCCAACCGCACTTGCAATTGAAACAAGAACAATGCTGGGCCCACTGCCCTGGCAACTAAAGCAAGAACAATGTTGGCTTGTCTTGATATTGCAATGCCACCCAGGGAGCAGGGGGAGTTGCACCACCACAGTTGGGTAAGGTTGCTGCTGGTGCCCTGTTTGCCAGACAAATAGAGGACCTGTCTTATGCACAACTGGTGACTACACAGCTATCAGCTGAGAGTCCAATGTTGATCCTTTCACAATATATCAGATACTTTTTATATGTTCTTTACTAAGCAGTTCAGTATTTAAAAATAAATAAAATTACAAAATACTGCCCTTTTTTGACCTGGGTGAATGTAAAGTTGCTACAGTTTTAAACAGATAAAACAGGGTTTAGTTAAATGTCTGTTAAGTTTTGGAATTATTATGAGTAAAGAAGCTTTGAAATAGCAGATAGAAACACGGATGCTCCCATTCCTGGGTAAACTACAGTTTTGTGGCAAAGTCAGTAATGCTCAAATAAAAAAGCCAAAACTTCAAATGGAGAAATGGAGAAGCAACATCTGTTCTTAGAGGCACAGGCTGCTAAAGTGGCCACTTTTCCTGCAGGCAGAGAGATCTGTGACTAAACATTCTTCACTTCCGTGAGCCTTCAGCCCTCAGAGAAACAATCTTACACACATTTAAACTTGTGACTAGCTAGAGTGGAGTTATTCAAGTCAGTAATTACATCTCAATGAATACTCATGTATTCTGACCTTCCTATCAGGAAAATAGGACCTTCAAATCTCACCAAAGAAAAGATTACTTAAAGAACAGTTTTCTTTGGAGATGCCAGGTACCTACAGTTCCAAGGGATTTCAGCAGGAACTGCACAAGTGGTCAACAACCAAAGTAAGCTGTTGTGTTGTGATATCTTATGTTTGATTTCTCCTTGATTAGTGTATGTATCCCAAGACATATTGCTTCGTTTTCAACAGGAGGGGGGTAACCATTCATGAGAGGTAATATCTGACCATGAATTGCATGACACAAAGGAGAAAATAGCCGAGATAATACAATGAAGATAACAGAAATTTAAACATCTCCCCCCAAATTGTTTTAAAAAAATAAATTTTATTATAAGTTTCTAAAAACTGGATTGTTATTAGTTTTGTGTTATACGGGTACTTTCCTTCCCATTTCATAACCTTTTCTAAATAATTATTGGAGGAGAATGAGGGTTTGGCTCACAACAGGCAAGTAAAAAAAGAAACACCTACTACTCCAATCAACTTACAAGGCTCCTTCTCACCTGAATACTTTGGTTATGGACATGGATTAGAGGGTAGACCTACACTGGTGATGCACATAGTAGGCATCTGCTGCAGACTACCTTAGCAAAGAAGAGGAGGTAGATGAACCCTTCTTCAGAGAGCTGGAAGATGCCTCATGACACAGGCCCTGCTGCTTGTGAGTGTTTTAACCATGCTGTTATCTGCTTGAAGGGCAGTGAGTGAGTAAGAACCCAAGAGGAGTCCACTCCAATGCAAAGCAAGTCAAGCAAGTGTGACATAAGGTCACCTAGGCTGAACGTGAATCTTCTGACCAAGTTCAAATACAAAAGAAATATAAAGAAGACAGAAGCAGGGATAAGGCACTTAAGTGGAATGTAGAGACATTTCCTGAACATACAAGAATGGAGTTAGAAAAGGCAAAGCTCAGAGTTGAAACTATTGAACAATGTAAAGGGCAAGGAGGGTTCTTGTAAGTGCATTGGCAGGATAACGAAACCTAAGAAAAATGCAGGTCTGCTGCTCACTGGGGCAGGGGAACTAGTGACGAGGGAAATGGAAAAGACCAAAGTATTCAACACTTTTCTGCCTCAGTTTCCACTGACAAATGTCACTGAAAGGTGGCTTTATATCGCTTTCAAAAGATCATGGCAACCCTGGCACATGAAGACTGGAAAAAGGCAAACATCCATCTTTAGGAAGGACAAGAAGGACGATCCAGGGGACTACAGTCCAGTCAGTTTAACCTAAGTTGCCAGAAAGATTATGGACCAGTTCCTTCTGGAAGACATGTCCACACATGAAGAAAAAAGGAGACTGGGAACAGCCAGCACAGATTTATCATGGGGAAATCATGCCTGATTAATCTGATTGCTGTCTCTGACAAGATGACTAGCTGTCATTCTCTTTCATTCAGCACTTGTGCATATCTGGAGTATTGTGCCCTGTTTTTGCCTTCCCAGTTCACAAAAGACATTGACATACTGGAATGACTTCAGTGTAGGGCCACCAAGCAGGTTAGGGGACTGGATCACATGATCAACAGGCAAAAGTTGGGAAAAGAGGGTTTGTCCCGCTATCAAAAAGGAAGGGTACAGAGACATCTTATTGCTGTTAACAACTACCTAAAGGGAAGTTGTAAAGCAGACGGAGCCAGACTCTTAGAAGTGTGTTGGGATAGGATGAGAGGCGAAAGACACAAGTTGTAATACAGAGAATCCCATTTACATATATGGAAAAAGGGTCTTTACCATGAGCACGGCCTGACACTGGAACAGGTCTCCCACAAAGACTGTGGAATCTCTGTCTGTGGAGATACTCAAAACTCAGCTGCACAAGGTCATGGGCCACATGACTCAATTGGCACTGCTTTGATCAGGAGTTTGGACTTGCTGACCAAAGCTGTAAACTAACTTCCTTCTACTGCTAAACATGGTAGTTATGACTGTCCCTTCCCAAAAAGTTAGAAGCATTGATAGAAGCACATGTAAAGCATATATACTCAAGTATCTTATATCTCTGCTTTAGCAGCATCTTAAAGACCCCAGTACGAATGGCACCAGTCTCCAAGAAACACTTGTGAGTGACGGTCACAACTTTAGAGAGACTGTGGAGTTTGGACTAGTTGACCTTCCCATATCCATTCCAACCTAAATGGAATAACATTATCCAAACAAGCTACCATGTAGTACCAAACAATACTTTGCAGAGATAACTGCTCAGCACAAAGCAGCTACAGGATATGTCTATACATTCATATGTAACTGAAGGCAAGCTTGCCCATGTGCTGAGGTGACCTGTATTGATGTAATTCATTTAACTCATCACCAGGTTTTAATTAATTCTGGATAATTCTGAATACAGGTCTGCTCCAGTTTCAAAACTTAGCCAAATATACTTTTTAATATCTTTTCACAGTGCTACATTGCACAAGTGAGAGAGCAACTGTACAGAAGGCTTGCATTGAGTGTTTTAGTACAGGACATAGTAATGAAGATATGCAGTGTTGAAGATCCCCAGTCCTCTACAATATGTATTGGTCAGAAGAATAACTAGTTTTGCCAGTTTTTTTACAGTTACATTATGTTGCTTACTTCATGTAAAAACTGAATGTCATTAAATGTTAAGAAAAAGCCATTAAGAATGTACCAAAAATTCACAGATGGGAAAATATCTCAATGTCAAATTTCATTAATATCTCATCAATAATCAAAAGTTACGATGAAACTTTTGTTTCAACTTTGCCCTTTTCAACTCTTAATCATTACACATGTGCATTAGATAGTAAATTAAAGTATTACTTACTGTGTCCTACCCTGCATCCTCATTAAACTCTAAAACACCCTAAAACAGTGACAGTATGAAGCACGTGACCTACTTACTGCAGTTTGTCTGGCTGTTTCTCATTTCACAGGGAGAAGTTCCACAGGGATCAGGACAGGAAGTACATCTCTGGTCTCCCTCCTGACAGAGGGTTTGACCTGAGGAAAATAGAAATTTACTATTCTAATTATTTACCAGATTAATAAAAATGACTGGAGTGCAGTGATGAGAAAATACAGAGTTTACATTACAAGTAAGAATTTCCTTCATGTAGCTGAATAAGTACCCCACAGAATATCAAGTGCAGTAACAATGTGTTGTAAGGAAGAAAAGTGTGCAGCACTGTCCAGGTGTCACTTTTCTTTACTCCTATATTTAATATAAGAATTTATATCCCAGGTTCTGAATGAGAGGTATGGATCACTGAAAGCCATTTATCATGATCATCTGGCAGAGTACAAAAAGTCATATAAATCAGATTTCAAAGGGAACAATAGGTCCTAGCTGAAAGAGAATACCCTCTGGGAATTATTCTTCAATGCCATTCAGTTGATCTGCTTCTCATTTTAAGATTGTTTTGGTGGCTAATAAAAACCATTCTGAAAAAACGGTCATCAGAGCTGAAGATTTATTGTCCTTTGGCTGGTTAAAAAACAAAAAAAAACCAACAACAACAAAAAGAAACCCCAGAAGGCTATGGTCCTAAAGATAGAATTCAGAATAACTAAAAGTAGCATTTAATCAGAAAGTATCTCAGCACATTACCTTTCTCTAACAAATCCCTGGACTTTTCTCTGTCTCATAGTGGTGATAGTTTCTTTTCAAACAATTAAATTATCTCTTCCATATGACTTTCACAAAATCAGTAATTTAATTTCCTTTTCTGTACATAGCGACTGAACAGTTAGGATTTCATAATCTCATCCTGTTTAGGACGGTTTATTGCAACTATTGCCTTGTGTGTACTGCACTACTGTTCATGAACATTAATCATTCACTAATGGCATACTTATATTCCGCATACAGAGGATGCTGAAGAACCATCACATTTCAATGACCTTGACAACAGCCTTGTTCCAAAGAACTGATGATGTAGTCATATCTATTCATAATTATGTGGATTTACTTCCTTTCATACATGTTATATATTGAAGGAATGGAGGTACTTTCATTTACTGTAGCAAGTGAGTGTCTTATTTTACAGGTGCATCTGATGGCAAAATAGAACTTAATAGGTAGGGGAAACTTTTTGACTTCTAAAGCTATCACAAATCTTTACATTAAAATTAATTTTTAAAGTTTGCTCCAGCTCCTTATCCCACAGTGGAAGAGTTTCTTCAGTCTTTAAAAATCCCTGTGCTACAATGCAGATTATTTTGATCCTAGTACAGTCAATGCTGAATTCCTATAAACACACTCTACCTCGTTCTTTGAAGGGATCACAGAACTAGCTGTGAGTACATCTATATTAGATTTCTACTGTCACAAAATGTATGACAGCAGTAATGTTAACAGATGCCATACCTTAAATTACCTTAAGGTATATACAAAGGAGACCATTTTTCTCATTCAGATATAGATGAAGCAATGGTCATTTGTAATCCCTATATGTATATACTTGTACTGTTACACAAGGCCCCTGTATCCTTATACAGGCAAGTGGCAAGTTACTACAGCTTGACTTCAAATTTCCATGCTGACTTCACATATTTACTGTGTTTGTAACAAAACCAATATTCCAGATCACTTCAGCCCTAACTTCACTACCTCTGGTAGGCATATCCAAATTGAGCAGAGAAGTCTTTGTATTAAGTGTACATCCTAATACATTTTCTAGAGTTGCTGAAATCAACGACATACATAAAAAATACAAAAGAAAGTTACAAACAGGAATTCTGCCTTGCTTTTACATGGATTTTGCAAGGAACTAAAGAGGAATAATCTAAATAAAGTCCAAATTCTGTCTAAATATTCTCATGCAAATTTAGGACAAACAGGATATGGTTGCACAAAGGAAGCATTTTGCACCACAAACATTGCAAATATGAGAGTTTTTTGCACATTGGAGAATGAATAAAAAGAACAAGAAAACTTTCATATTTAAAAGCTTTGCAGTTTAATATCAAGCGGAAAAATCTTTTGAAAGAAAAAATCTTTTTGAAATCAGTGAGATCACTGATTAGATAATTATCATCCTATCCTATTACAGAATCATAGAATGGTTTAGGTTGGAAGGGACCTTAAAGCTCATTCAGTCCAACCCCACTGTCATGGGCAGGGACACCTCCGACCAGGCCAGGTTGCCCAAAGTGTTGTTCAACCTGGCCTTGAACACCCCCAGGAAGGGGGCAGCCACAGCTTCCTTGGGCAACTTGTGCCAGTGTCTCACCACCCTCACAGTAAAGAATTTCTTCCTAATATGTAGTCTAAGTCTTCCCTCTTCCAGTTTAAAACCATCCCCCCTCATTCTATCACTACCTGCCCTTGTAAAAAGTCCCTCCCCAGCTTTCTTTTTTCCTACTCCGCTGCATTTAGTATCTTACTAAAGAAGATTTTTAACCATTTCTTCAACATCCAGAGGCAGAAGGCAGTGAAAATAAAAAATATCACTGACTTCTAGCCCAGATCATGCATCAAAGTTTTCAGTGAAATTCTCTTTTACTAGTGATAAACCAATTTAAGAGGCTTAAGTTGGGTGAATTTTAAAAGCTGAAATGTCTGCTTATAGAATGCTCTAAATAGTTTTGTACTTTTCAATTTATCTGATTCTCCTGCCTCTTTTATATTAAAAATATTTTTTAAAATATATTAC
>NW_010194560.1:0-267 GCF_000695765.1 Mesitornis unicolor
TACCATCTGCTGCTAAAGAGGGGATCAGAGAGGTGATCATAAACTTGGAAAATAGTGTTATTATAACCAGAACCCACCTACCCTATAATTCTCCAATATGGCCAGTGCGTAAAGTGGATGAAAACTATATTGATGAGACGAAGGAATTAGAGAAGGAAAATGTACTGCCACTTATTAAAACAGAGAGGTCCACCATCCTGCAGAGTGACAAACCCAGCACCACCATTTGCATGACTTTCTGGTTGGATCCTAATGTTACAAGGGGTC
>NW_010194560.1:287-3703 GCF_000695765.1 Mesitornis unicolor
CATAGTTGGAGCCAGTAGCTGGTACAATACATGTTTTCTTTATAATTGGAGCTAACTTAGTAATTGGAGTCGAAACATCTTGCACACTGATATGTCCTGGTACATTTTGAAGGACTGCGGATAGACTAGGAGACACTGGTTGATAAGGGAAATCAAGGAATTAATAAATAAAGTTAAAAAACCAAGAACATTAAGAGTGCCTCTTCAGATCCTCCAGGGACCACCAGAGACCACCGAAAGGCCCCTTGTATGCAAGTGCAGTTGATTCAAGAATGATTAAGCAAATATTTAAATGCATTATAATTATATTTAAATTGCAACCAATCATTGTAACTTAGTTTGCGAAATCCTAAAACTTTTGTTTATAGATATGCTAAGAAAACTGACCATACTCGTGTGAGCTTGGATGTAATAAACAATGCCCCTCGCACCCGATGTCAAAAAAGAATGCCTGCTTCTTAATGCTACGTTGGTCTTAAGAGGTTTTTCTATTCCCGATTTCGGTAACAGTTTCTGGCGACCCAGATGGGACACTGCTTCTGAACTTCAACGGATCCATGGGATTGTGGGACCTCCGGCCAACATGGAGGGATTCTCGGGGAGAACTTCCAATCCCCGGATCAAAGAGTTCTGAGCAAGACCCCTGGGAAGGTAAAAGGCATTCTTATCCTAAATCTTAAAGGGTTGGCAGCTTGCCCATAAGGTGTAGTGAAAGCCACAAATGGTAGAGCTTAGGTACTACCTAAAGGGAGGTTATAGTTCTGCTAGACAAAAAGTCAGTGGAACCCCCGGGTTTTGGTGGATTGGTTTTGGTAAATAGGGGTTAGAGTCCCCTGGTCTGCCTGTCAGAAGTGCTGAAAGCTGTGCATTGTTGGACTGAATAGGGTACCTGTGGAAAGCCTAGGCGTCTGCCTTGCAGTCATAAGCGAAAGCTATTACAGGGTTGGACAAAATTGGTAACAGGTTTGGTGTGTGTGATAAATTATCAGCAATTAGTTTTAGAATTTATGTGATGTGTGGTTGCTATTTCTGTATTGTGTGTCATTTAATTTTTTTTGTAATATGGCTATAAAACTTGGGACAGGATTGAATATTGTAATAATTGATGGCCAATTTATACTCTCGAAGATCAGGAAAGATAGCCAAAGAATGGAACTTTAAAAGTATAATACCATATTGCAGTTAATGTTGTTCTGTTCTCAACTTGGGAAATGGGACGAAGTTCTGTATGCTGATGCTTTTATGATTCTGTATAGAAATCTAAATACACAGGAAAATGTCAGTTATTGATATGCATGGAATAATTTGGCATATGATCACCATAAAGAGGATGGTCAAAAACGAGTACGAAATCCATGAGAAAGAATTTTAGCTGGAGCAATTGTGAGAAATTTAACAGAGGCGCCTGCAGAGCCGCCTTTGCACTCCACCCCCGTATCATTTGTTGTGCTTGTTGCTTCAACCAGCAGCGAGTGTGTGTGTGCGCGCGCGCGCGCAATGTTCCTCCTCCTCCTCTGGTGTTATTGAGAGAGTTGTTGAGATAATTGAAAATAATGTGAAGTTAACCCTAAAAATACCTAAATGTTTTTGTTCTGCACGTAGTGTTGGTAAAAGGTGTAAGTAATATAAAGAGCAGATAGAGGAGGCAGATTTATTGGTGGCACTGAGATGTGGAGATGGTCGGGGAGAGGATTATTGAGGGAAGAATAGGGAAGTTGAAAGAGGTGTTCGTGGAAGTTGAAAGAGGTGTTCGTGGTGATAGTGATGAGGAGGAACCAGAAAGGAAAGACTTTAGCCCAACAGCAAGGAGAACTCAGAGGTTGGGTGGGTCCATACTCAGGCTGTAGGACCGGTCAGAGAGCCAGTGTGGGTTTAAGTACCTTTCTCGGCGATGGATTTGAAAGAGTGGAAAGAGATGGTTGAAACATGTAGGGAGGACCCGAAAAAGTAGCAAAGGTATTGGAAACTATTGTAAGTTGTTGGAAGTAGCATGGAAAGTGTATAATAACAGAGGAAAGGAAAAGGAGATGTGACAGGCTCAGATAGAACAGATAAGAGAAGGGAGATTACTTGCTGCACATAGAGGAAGGAGACAAGTAGGAAGAAAACATTGCCTCACAGAAGATCAGTGTGTGATCTGTAAGGAGAAGGGGCACTGGAAGAGGGAGTGCCCACAAGCAAGGAATTTAGATTCATCTTTGCAGGCTATTAAACTAATTATATTAAATGATGTGGCATGAAAGGGAGAGGGGGAATCATCCCCAGCTGAAATGCTGGTTACCTTGAGGATGAGGAACGATGAATTAGGATTTTTAGTTGATAGAGGAGCTACTTACTCTGTGCTTAATACCTGTAAAAAAATTTTAGTCATGAAACTGAATGTTGTTGGTGCCACAGAGAAATAAGAAAATTGGCCCTTTTTGCATGATCTAAAATTTAAGTTAGGTAAAAAATGGGTTTGTGGCAAATGCACCCACCCTACTAAAGACCTGAGAAAGACCCAACAAAAACAGTGCTAAAGTTTCTGGCCCTGGCGGTGCCAGGACTGCCTCCCCACTCACAGCTCATGCCTGGTCCACACAATGGGAGTCAAAGGCAGGAAAGTTGGGGTCCTCAGACAATAGGGGGCTGACACAGCCATGTATTGACCACAGATCAGATTTGACCGGGGTATAAACAGGGCCCCGTCAGAGGACTTATTTGAGTCAGTCCTCCTCGGAGCAGTGGGTCTGCAGTCGGGGACTCTTTCCTTGAGTTGGGATGCCACTTAAGGTAACCTCTTGAGATTGAGAGCCCTCCCTTTTTAGGTGAGTCAGTGAGTGCACGTTTTGGATCGTTTGGCCAAAAACATAAGAATTCTTAACTCAGCTGTATCTGGTAATATTCCCAATCAGCATATCGAACTTGTATTTGTTAAATGTCAGTGGAATGTTGTTTTGGTGAATGAAGTTTTGTCTACTTAATTTCAGTTGCAGATTAAAAGCTTGTTTGAGTTCATTATTTGTGTGCATGTAGCCATTTTGGTGTGATTCCGTGACAGGGTTTAATAAATTTTTATATATGCTGGAATGCCTGATGCCCTTGATGGGAAGAGGTTTATTGAGCAAATTAGATGCACAGATTACTTTTATGAACGGAGAAATGCAATTACTAATACCTGAATCAAAAGCTGTAGAGGTGAGAATTTTTATGTTACAGAATACACAAAGACCAGAGGAAGAAATTCCTACAGAAGTGGAGGATGCAATAACAGCCATGGTATGAGCAAGCAGAATCCCAGGTCGGTCTAAACTAGTGGAACTAAACTAGTAAGACAAAAACAATATCCTACTAAGTGGGAAGCTAGAAAAGAGCTGGAAGAAGTCATATCAAAATTTCTGAAATGTGGATTGTTGGTAGAGTGTGAATCAGAATAT
>NW_010194561.1:0-2482 GCF_000695765.1 Mesitornis unicolor
CCCTTCCAATCCCTCACGTTCTGGAATTCTGTGATCAGCAGCGGGGACAAAAAGGCGCAGGAGCCGGGCTCGCTTCAACAACGCTGGGAAACACTGACACATTAACCACGGCTTGAATGAATACTTCGCAGTTAAGAGGCCAAATTTCCCCCCAGGACCCGTTTCTGGACCTGCTGGGTTTAAACGCCGCTTGCAGGCAGCGCATCAGACCCGGAGAGGAGGCAAATCAGTTGCCAGTCTATTAAAAGCAGCGAGCGCAGCGCCCCATGCCAAGCGGGGTGGAAACGCTCCAACGTGGAGTCCTCTTCGGCCACGCAGGAACCGCTCGATCGCTCTCCTTCTGCGCCACCAACACCCTGTGACGGGGCAAGGCAGCAGGGAGGGTTATTTCTCCTCTGCTTCTGGATTTAATGCATCGCCAAGAGCCGCGATCTCTGAGGAATAAGATGTTTCTGCAGCCGTTCGTGTGTACCCTGGTATGTGTCAGCACACAACCAATACTGCCCAGGACAAGGCTGGCAGACAGGAATAGCAACGTGGAGCCAACGAGCTCATGGTTACCCAGATCCAGAAAAGCAAGCTGTAAAATAAAGCCCGTCACCCTACGCTAAAGCACACACTGGAAACCAGCAAGCGGGATAAGGCAGTGGCCACATTCTGAGGTGAAAATTGGGGATTATCAACGCAGGAATTAAATGGAGAAGATCAAAGACCATCCTATGTACAGCGGTGGGGAACCTCCTCCCCAAAAGGACGCTCCAAGGAGCGCAGAGACCGGAGCTCAACCCTTGCTGCTCTCAAAGCTGATCCCACGTGAGCACGGTTTGGAGCTGGGGCTGTGATATTCAAACGCCTGCGATTCACAGGCAGCGGCTCAGCCACTGGGCAAAAGTTTCCAGAGACAGTTTCCAGCACACAAAGCGCAAGGAGCGTGAGGGGACAGGGAGTTACGGCTTCGTCTAACTGAACTTCAGGCTGAAACGGAGAAGAACGGACAAGAGACGACTCTGTGGCCGCTGCAGAGATTACAAACCCAGCGCTGAAACCACAACGTGTGGTTCCAGCTGAAAAGGGAAAACAAGAGGCATCTCTGCAGAAGCGTGGTTGTCGTTTTCGGCCGTAAAAATGCTATAAAGCAAGCACACAAACCTTATTCTGCCATCAGAAATAAAGCAGAAAACAACCGCGGCCTTGCCTTGAGGACCAGCCCCACGTCTGGCCAAGGGATGTTCGCTCGTGGCACAGTGAGGTACCACTGACCAGGTGAGTTAAGCACACACATTCGTGCTCCACTGTGACCACAGAGCAAAACACACCTTGAACCGTGATGAAAACGGTGCCTTAAACCACAATGAAAGTGCTTTAAACAACACCCATTTCACTGTGTGAGCAGGATCGCGTCCATCCTCTCCAATCCTGTCCTTACGCCACAGATCAACGACCCAGCAGATGTGGGAAGCCACCCCTAAAATCAAGCAGGGCACCTCAACGGGACAGCAGATCCAGCCCCGGAGGCACAACCAGCGCCACAGCGCAGCCCTCTGGGAACAACAAAGCCACTGGGTTTTACCACTGACCTCGCAATACCAGAAATAAGCGCAGCTGATACCGCTTGAAATCGCGGGGATCGCGCTCGTGTGAGGCGCATCGCGACAACAAACAACTCCCGGTAACTCCTGCTCAAAGCTGCCGTTGCTGCTGGGGACTTTGGGGCAGATTTCTCAGGGGGACACAAGCCTTGCCCTGTTTTAGGAGGGCAGCGAGGTTCCTGGAGGTGAAGGATGTGCCCGATGTCACGAAGAAGTCAGCAAAGCCACAAGAAAACGGACCCCGGCCTCCAATTCTTCATCTCTTGCCTTCATTTTGCTCCTCGTCGCTGTCACTGCTGAAACTCCACTATGAATCTGCTTTACTGATGGGGAAACTGAGGCAGAAGGGGCCGATTTCTGGACCACAGGCACCAAACGGCTCAGCAGAGCAGAGGCCAAGCACCTGATCCCTGCTGGGCTGAGCTGACCAAGGCCAGCCTTATTTCCCAGATGTTGCCTTCTGGGGCTATTTCCAACGCACGGTGCAGAGATGGGAGCGAGAAAAGAGCACGAGGGGGTGTTTTATGGGAAAGATCTGCAGCCAGAGCAGTCCTGCCCTCCGTGCAGCTGGAAAGGGCCATGGCCCACGCTCCTGCTCATCACAGCCTCTTCTCCAGCCCTTGCCACACAACCCCCAATGTCAGGGGCCTTAGGACTGCCAACCTTCCCTGGATTTCCCTGTCTTCTTCACCTTGATCTGCCCTAAATCTCCCCAGCTCCTTCCCCCTGGTTCCTGCGCCCATCTTCCCTGAATATCCCTCCCATCTACTTTCCCCTGGTGCCCCACAATCACCCCTGGGTCTCCCCACAATCACCCCTGGGTCTCCCCGCCACCACCTTCCCCCTGTTAACCCCCAGTCTTCCCTTGATTCCGCCATCTCCTTCCCTGCACC
>NW_010194562.1:0-6954 GCF_000695765.1 Mesitornis unicolor
GAACTCTTATCTGACATCATATTTAAATTTTGGGCACATCCTCTTGAAGGTATACAAAGTGGTCAAAGACCAAAAAAGACTTAAAATTGGTGGTTTTTTTGTGGAATTGAGGTGAATTTCACAAACATAGGAAATATCCAATCATCGTCACTTTGCGATGGTACAGATGTGACTGAACAACCTTGGACTAATTAATGAGATCTAAAAATATCTCTAAATATCTAATAAATTATCACAGAATCACAGAATCACAGAATGTTAGGGATTGGAAGGGGCCTCTAAAGATCATCTAGTCCAATCCCCCTGCCAGAGCAGGAACACCCAGATGAGGTTACACAGGAAGGCGTCCAGGCGGGTTTTGAATGTCTGCAGAGAAGGAGACTCCACAACCTCTCTGGGCAGCCTGGTCCAGTGCTCTGTCACCCTCACTGAGAAGAAGTTTATTCTCAAATATGAGTGGAACCTCCTGTGTTCCAGTTAGTCCCTGTTACCCCTAGTGTTATCATTGTTTGTCACCGAGAAGAACCTGGATTTAGCTCCATTCACCACAACTCTCTGGCCTCGGCCATCCAGTCAGTTTTTAACCCAGCAAAGCGTATGCCCGTCCTAGCCATGCCCAGCCAGCTTCTCCACCTGCATATTTTTATGTATTTTAAATTAATTTCTTCTATTTGGTTGAATTTTTCGCCAGCATATAGAGGTTTTTCTTTAAGATTTTCGTATCATGTATATTGGTATGACTAAGAACTATGAAAAAGTTAAAAGGAAAAACTTACTTGGATGACAGAGCCTTATCCATATAACAAAAAATTAACTAAAACCCCGCATTATTCTCAGTAATGACATTATTTTGACCACTGGACCAATAGAAATCGAGAAATGCCGTATTACATTAAATTGCAGCATGTGGTTGGAATGATATTTCACCTCCAGGCGAAGGGTGCTGATGGCAGTCGTTGATTTCTCGGTGGCTTTGAGGTTGCTCTGGTTGAAGGTGAGGTTGGCCGTCACACCCAATGACGCATATTTTACGTCAGCAATGGAATAACCGTTGTCAGCTCTGTTGTAATGGCAGTATGGGGCACCGGATTTGGAGGTATCCTCCCGTGGGTGGAATCACGTGGTTGATGAACAAGTAGTAGTAGTAGCAGCAGCAGTAATACTACTACTATTATTATTATTATACTTAATAAATGTTATAGTTAATAATTAATACATTTAATTGCAGACTTTTTCTTATTTAGCAGGAAGAATTCCAAAATTCTTGATTTTTGTAGAATTTTGCCCCAGATTTCATGATGTTACTGAACAATAAAGTCGCACTGAACTCACCAATCTCTATAATTTCAGATATAATTTAAAGCAGGATGACCGTGAGTCAGCACTGTGCCCTTGTGGCCAAGAAGGCAAATGGCATCCTGGGGTGCATCAGGAGAGGGGTGGTTAGTAGGTCGAGAGAGGTTCTCCTCCCCCCCTACTCTGCCCTGGTGAGACCGCATCTGGAATATTGCGTCCAGTTCTGGGCCCCTCAGTTCAAGAAGGACAGGGAACTGCTGGAGAGAGTCCAGCGTAGGGCTACAAAGATGATGAAGGGAGTGGAGCATCTCCCTTATGAGGAGCGGCTGAGGGAGCTGGGTCTCTTTAGTTTGCAGAAGAGGAGACTGAGGGGAGACCTCATTCATGGTTATAAATATTTAAAGAGTGAGTGTCACGAGGATGGAGCCAGGCTCTTCTCGGTGACAAACAATGATAGGACAAGGGGTAACGGACACAAACTGGAACACAGGAGGTTCCACTTCAATTGGAGAAGAAACGAGGGTGACAGAGCACTGGACCAGGCTCCCCAGAGAGCTTGTGGAGTCTCCTTCTCTGCAGACATTTAAAACCCTCCTGGACGCCTTCCCATGTAACATCACCTAGGTGTTCCTGCTGCAGCAGGGAGATTGGACTAGATGTTCTTTAGAGGCCCCTTCCAATCCCTAAAGTTCAGTGACTCTGTGATTCTGTGATTCTGTGAAAAGAGAAGACCCAGCAACAGCCTTCACTCCTAGCATCTTTGGTGTGGGAGAAGAGCTTGACCATTTCCATTTGAGAGACGGCTCCGACCAGCAGCCACCAAAATCGGAGGAAAACATGGACGAGCTAGCGAAGCATGGAACAGCAGAGCCCAAGGCTTTGTTTGGCTGCAGAAGCACTTGGCAGGGTGGGAGAAATCCAGCAACAGATTTCAGTCCTAGCCCCTTTCTGGTGTCAGTTGGAGTCGAACGTTTGCCATCTTGAAACCGAGCTGTGGGCAGTTCCAGAGAAAGACTGGTTGCATAAATGCTGAGGTTTTTTATTTCTCTCCTTATTTTAGAATATTTTTTGCTTTTTATATGATTAAGTTTTTTTTTAAATCTCTTCCATCCTTTTTTGGATATTTAAGTTTCTTGATATTTCTGCTGCTTCTCTGCTTTTGTCGCAATAGAAAAGGAACTTTTTAGGCTTTTTTTGCATTTGTGGCCAAATTAGAGTTTTTACTGCACATATTCGCAATTTAGCTGTTACAAGGCATAAGTGCTGAGTTTTGTGGTTTTCCCCTGATTTTACACTTTTTCATCATTTTTGGCATTTCAGCGGCTAATTTTTGCTTTTTCGTCATTTTTGTGGAAATTTAAGAGTTTCTTGACATATCATTTGATTTTCGACTTAATAACTTTGAAAAAGAGACCCTTTAACCTTTTTTCTCTTTTCTGGCCGATATTGGCAATTTTGCCACCTATATTGGCAATTTAGATGTATGTAGGCATAAGTGCTGAGTTTTGTGTTTTTCTTCTGATATGGCAGTTTTTCCGCTATTTTAGGTGTTTCTGCCTATTAGTCTTGCTTTTCCATCATTTTTGGTACAAATTAAGAGTGTGTTGACATAGCTCCTTCTTTTCGACTTTAATACCTTAGAAAAGGAACTTTTTAAGCTTTCTTGTCTTTCCTGGCTTATACTGAAGTTTTTTCTACTTATACTGGCAATTTAAGAGCTTGTAGGCACAAGTCCTGAGTTTTGTGTTTTCCTCATTTTTGAACTTTTTCGGCTTTTTTAGGCGTTTCTGCCAATTATTCTTGCATTTCCAAAATTTTGTGGGTATTTAAGAGTTTCTTGAAATATCTTCTGATTTTTCGACTTAATCACTTTGAAAAACAGGGACTTTTTCACCTTTTTTGGCTTTTCTGGCTGATTGTAGCGATTTTGCTATGTACACTGGCAATTTAAGAGTTTTATGCATAAGTGCTGAGTTTTGTGTTTTTCTCCTGATTTTGAACCTTTTCAGCTTCCTTCAGGCTTTTCTTCCAATTATTCTTCCTTTTCCATCATTTTGTGGCAATTTAAGAGTTACTTGACATATCTTCTGATTTTCGACTTAATCACCTTAAAAAAGGAACTTTTCCACTTTTTTGACTTTTCTGGCTGATATTGGCGATTTTGCTACCTATTTTGGCAATTTAGGCGTTTGTAGGCAAAAGTGCTGAATTTTGTGTTTTTCTCCTGATTAGGCACTGTTTCATCTTTTTTGGCATTTCAGCGGTGATTCCTGCTTTTCCATCATTCTTGGGACAATTAAAGAGTTTGCTGACATATCTCCTTCTTTTCGACTTTAGCACCTTGAAATGGAACTTTTTCAGCATTTCAGCGTTTCTGGCTGACATTTGGACTTTTGCTACATATTTTGGCAGTTTCAGAGTTTGTAGGTGTTAAGTGCTGCGTTTTGTGTTATTCTCCTGATTTTAAACTTTTTCAGCTTTTTTTAGGCGTTTCTGCTTTTCCATCATTTTTTAGCAATTGAAGGGTTTCTTGACATATCTGCTGCTCTTCTACTCCAGCAAATTAAAGAAGGATCTTTCTCTTTTTTTTTTTGCTTTTCTGGCTTATATTGGGTTTTTGCTGCCTATATTGGCAATTTAGGAGTTTGTAGGAGTAAGCGCTGAGTTTTGTGCTATTCTCCTGATTTTGAACTTTTTCAGCTTTTTTAGGCTTTTTTGCCTATTATTCTTCCTTTTCCATCATTTTGTGGCAATTTAAGAGTTTCCTGACATCTCCTCTGATTTTCGAGTTAATCACCTTAAAAAAAGAACTTTTTCACCTTATTTGGCTTTTCTGGCTGATATTGGCGGTTTTGCTACCTATAGTGACAATTTAGGAGTTTCTAGGCAGAAGTGCGGAGTTTTGTGTTTTTCTCCTTATTTAAACTTTATCAGCGTTTAAATTTCTGCCTGCATGTCTTTCTTTTCCATCATTTTTGTTGCTATTTAAGAGTTACTTGACATATTTTTTCTTTTCGACTTCTGCACCTTAAGAAGGATCTTTTTCAACATTTCGGAGTTTTTGGCCGAAAAACTTAAAATGTTCAAAATCAGGAGAAAAACACAAAACTCAGCACTTATGCATAAAACTCTTGAATTGCCAGTGTACATAGCAAAATCGCTACAATCAGCCAGAAAAGCCAAAAAAGGTGAAAAAGTCCCTGTTTTTCAAAGTGATTAAGTCGAAAAATCAGAAGATATTTCAAGAAACTCTTAAATACCCACAAAATTTTGGAAATGCAAGAATAATTAAAATGATTGAAAAGCAAGAATTACCAGCAGAAATGTCAAAACAGCTGAAAAAGTGCCAAATCAGGAGAGAAACACCAAACTCAGCACATATGCCTACAAACTCCTAAATTGCCAATATAGGTAGGAAAATAGCCAATATCAGCCAGAAAAGCCAAAAAAGAGGTGAAAAAGATCCGTCTTTAATTTGCTAAAGTAGAAAAGCAGCAGATATGTCAAGAAACTCTTAAATTGACAGAAAATGATGGAAAAGCAAGAATAATAGGCAAAAACGCAGAAAAAAGCTGAAAAGTTCAAAATGAGGAGAAAAGCACAAAACTTGCACTTGTGCCTTCAAACTGCTAACTTGACAATATATCTCAAAAAAACTCTGGTCTAAAGAAGAAAAGCCAGAACAGCTTAAAAGGTATCCTTTAAAATGTGTTAAATTCAGAAGTAGCAGACATCTCAAGAAATTCTTACATTGCCCCAAAAATGATGGAAAAGAAAGAATAACCGCAACAAACACCAATGGAGCTGAAAAATTTCAAAAAAAATAGAAAAACACAAAACTCAGCACTGATGCGTACAAACACCTAAATTGCCAATATAAGAAGCAAAATCGCCAATATCAGTAAAAAAGCCAAAAAAGGTGAAAAAGATCGTTTTTTTAAGTTGACTAAGTAGAAAATCAGAAGATATGTCAAGAAACACTAAAATTGCCACGAAATGATGGAAAAGCAAGAATAACAGGCAGAAAAGCCTCAGGAACCTGAAAAAGTTTGAAATCAAGACAAAAACACAAAAATCAACACTTACACCTAGAAACACTTAAATTGCCAGTATATGTAGGAAAATCGGCAAAATCAGCCAGAAAAGCCAAAAAAGGTGAAAAAATCCATTTTTTAAGGTAATTAATTCGAAAATTAGAAGATATGTAAAGAATCTCTTAAACAGCAACAAAATTATGGAAAAGCAAGAATAATAGGCTTTAACGCCTAAAAAGACGAAAAAATTCAAAGGAAAAAAACACAAAACACGACACTTGTGCCCACAGACACCTTAATTGCCAATGTATATTCATCAATGACTTGGATGAGGGAATTGAGTGTACTATCAGCAAGTTTGCTGAAGACACCAAGCTGGGAGGAGCGGCTGACACGCCAGAGGGCTGTGCTGCCATCCAGCGAGATCTGGACTGGCTGGAGAGTTGGGCAGGGAAGAATTGAATGAAATAGAACAAGGGAAAGTGCAGAGTCCTGCATCTGGGCAGGAACAACCCCAGGTTCCAGTAGAAATTGGGGAAAGACCTTTTGGAGAGCAGTGTAGGGGAAAGGGACCTGGGGGTCCTGGTGGCCAGCAGGATGACCATGAGCCAGCACTGTGCCCTTGTGGCCAAGAAGGCAAATGGCATCCTGGGGTGTATCAGGAGGGGGGTGGTGAGTAGGTCGAGAGAGGTTCTCCTCCCCCTCTACTCTGCCCTGGTGAGACCGCATCTGGAATATTGCGTCCAGTTAGTTCAAGAAGGACAGGGAACTGCAGGAGAGAGTCCAGCGTAGGGCTACAAAGATGATGAAGGGAGTGGAGCATCTCCCTTATGAGGAGCGGCTGAGGGAGCTGGGTCTCTGTAGTTTGCAGAAGAGGAGACTGAGGGGAGCTGTTGCCTTCATAGTCGTACCGACATGGTTCAGGAACGGCTCAGCGACCCCACCTCTGTGTCTGCGTGGACCTTAAGCTCACAAACACCAATGTGGTGGACGGCAAATTGCGTTTACTGATAGGTGACAGAGCGTTTTATAGCCTGAGTTTACAACTTCACATCCGCCTGCTAACGTCATAATTCCAATAAATCAAATGCTATTGTCTATTAGGAGAGGGGGCCCTTATGCTTTCCGTACAGCGCGATATCTTTCGGCCGCCAGGCCCTAACTACCCACATCTGCCCCCTCCCTATGCAGTAAATTATAATGGTTAAATGCAATAATTTCTGAGGAATACGTACATCATTGCTTTGGATAAAACATATGTCTACGCTATTGGGACTAATGCAAGCATTGGCAACTATATACAGTAAAAAAGATTCTAATACTTATTTAAAAAAGTTTTAAAAAGATTATAAAATTAATTCTAAAAAACTATATATGTTACTAACTTGGATAAAATAAACAAGGCACATTAAGTAAGAGGTAGTTAAATTAACTAGAGGCAGCAATCAAACTTAAAAAGAAACTTAGAGCAAAAACATTCTTAAAGTAGTTGCTTGCGTTCTATAAACAGGATGTCAACCCTTTCTAGCCGGCTCTTAACAAACGACACAAGCTTGTTGAGTATGCAAGGTCCAAAAATTAATGCTATTACTGTCATTGTGAATGGCCCTATCAAGGCAGATAT
>NW_010194563.1:0-872 GCF_000695765.1 Mesitornis unicolor
GCCGTAGCCCTTGTCACAACTGCTGTTAATTCAGCGGGCCTCTGTATTGCGCCAGAGAAGGTTCAAAAGATACCCCCATAGAAATACTTAGGTTGGCGCATCAGAACCCAGACTGTAGTTCCTCAACCTGTACAGATACAGACAGACATAAAAAACTTGCATGATATGCAGAAATTGTTGGGAACAATCAATTGGGTCCGATCGCTGTTAGGAATTTCTAATGCGGACCTAGGTCCTTTATTCGAACTACTTAAAGGAGATACTGACTTGCGTTCCCCTCGCAGTCTTGGTCTTGACACCGTTGACTCTTTGCAAAAAGTTGCTACAGCAATTACTCTCAGACAAGTACAGCGGTGGGCTCCTGAATTACCTTTTTATCTAATTATTTTAAACCCTGCTCTACAGCCTTAGGCACTAATATTTCAATGGGATCCTTCGAAATCAGACCCATTGCTAATTATCAAATGGGTTTTTTTGCCAAATCAATCTATAAAAACCATCTCGACGCAGCATGAAATGTTTGCTGCTTTGATAATTAAAGCCAGGCAACGCTTGTTAACATTATCAGGAGTAGACTTTGCTTGTATTTGTTTACCTGTAACAAATATGTATTTACAATGGCTTTATCAACAATCAGATGCCTTTGTTATGGCCTTAGCAGACTATACAGGTCAACTCACATGCTACCCACCTTCACATAAGCTGCTTAATGTTGACTTTTGTTTAATATCCAGGCCGAAAAGGAAAAAAGGAGCGATCAACCATTACAAACCCTTACTGTATTTACGGACGGGTCTGGAAAATCACACAAATCTGTCATCTTATGGTGGGACGATGAGCATGGACGATGGGACTCAGACATAGAGACCGTT
>NW_010194564.1:0-4776 GCF_000695765.1 Mesitornis unicolor
TAATATGTTATATAAATATTTATTTTATAAATATATAATATTGGATTAAGCCACCATCCTGTGGTATCTTCTTCAATTCTGAAGCCTGGTGGATCTGCCTGGGTCGGGCTGTGTAAAGCCAGGGCATACTTCAGGGTTTGGAAAAGCATCTTTTGCAGTTTACTTATAACAAGAGGATACCCAGAGGCTCAACCAACTTTCCAGAATATTCTGAAATTTCCTTTTAGAACTTGCTAGAGCAGCATCAATAAAAGGAGGGGGAAAAGCCTCGCGGGCGGCACAACTGGAAGCAAATCTGTTGTGATGCTCTGACGGCGCTGGGGATAAGGCACACGGCTAAGCTGGGGGCCAGGAAAGCGCTGAGACTCGATGACCACCTCCCAGCCACCTCGGATGCTCAAATTGTTCCCCAGCCTGATTTTCGCAGGTTGGTTTGTGTTCCCATGACTACATGCAGAAAAGGTGAAAGTAGAAACAGTTACGTCACCCTGAAGAAACAGCTCTTATTGATTACTGCGAAGAGCCAATAACAATTCCTGCAATAACCAACAAGTCTCAGCACTGAAAGTAAACTCGTCTGGTCTTTCTGCCAGTTTTAGGGGAGGCTTTTTCTCTTACATGAATAGATCCCGAGGTTCTTGATGGAGAAAAGATCCTAAGGACGTTTTTTGGAGGTAGAGGTATCATCCAGAAAATGAGAGCATCTGGATAAATCAATACAGCTGTTATATTCACGTCAGCCTTTTACTTTGCCAGGTACTCAACAGAATCCTTGCAGTTGTTAGTTACAAACTGGGATTCCAAAACTTTTGGACCAAATCCTTGTTCCCGATAAAGCTGCTTTGTGCTACTCGAGAGGCACGAGGCAGCCTTTAAGATGCTTTTACCGGTGATATTCAGCCTCAGCTGTCTGAGGGAAATCTCCATATGGTGGAGAGCAGGTCTTGCTGAGTCTGCACTCCCCTCCCATCACCGCTCTGATTTTGGAGCCATGCTGAGAGCCAGACACACACGGCTGAAGCATTGCTGTGCTCGAGTAACTCCCCGCTGTGGAGCCGTACCTTGTCTGGTTTCCAGGTACATCTCGGAGTTCCCATGCACCGCTTTAAGGGCCTCTTCGGGAATCCACTGACACACACTCAAAATTGTCACTTGGCTCCAAAGTCAATTTGGCACGGGCACAGCGGCAGTCTTGATGGTAGGGGAGCCTGGGGACCTCAATGTGTTTTTAATAGTCTCAACAAGAGAGGAAGAAGGCCCTAGGATTACAGAGACGCAGTTCTGATATGCCATACTAATATTTCCTGTCAATTGTGAAGCAGGATGTATAAGCTGACTGGGGAATTACAATTAGCGTGGAAGAACAGAAAGATGTCCCATAGCACACTCGTAAAAGCATGTGTAAGTAACTTCTGGAAGCCTCAAATGCTTGTCATTTAGAAAGCCATTGCTTTCCAGGAATTTCAAGTAAGAAATCAGCGCTTGGGCAGAGGAAATCTTTTTCTTTTCCTTAAGCAAGTGGGCTATCACATTAGACGTTATTGCTTGGGAGCAGCTGAAATAAACCCCAGGGAATCTTTATCTCGTGTATAGGATGCAACAAATGAACGTGCATTCCCACAATACAGGTCCTCTTGGGCTGCGCTTCAGCAATAAAAAGGCGTATAAATGTAATGATTTTATTATCCTGTTAATAAGCATCTTCAATCCAAAGCACAGGACGAGGAAGCTGCGAGTCAAGAAGCTTCCTCGGCACCAGAAATGCAGACGCTGGGTCCTGCTAAGTCTTGCCTAAATATAGAGTAAATATGGGTTAGGAGCGCAAAGTAACCACCTTCTGCAGAAACTGCGGAGGGCACGCACGGTGCACGCACACTGCAACACTCAGAGTCAGCGCTGTGTACGGCAGCGCTGCCAAAATGCACCCGAAACAGCGGGGCTGAGGAGGATGCACTGCATCATCACCAATTACAGCAGTTCGCCTGAATGGCTGCTAATTGCAATAAGCCAATTCACACGAGAAACAACGGTTTGCTGCCCTCTCCCTCTCTCAGGTTTACTTCCAGTGTCAAAAATAACCTTTGGGTGCTGGAAAGGACTGGAAATGGTCCCTCTCTACAACAGCCGCGTGGTTTTGGAGGTCTCGCAGGAGACCCTTCCTGCAGCCCCACTCACAAAATGCTTTTCAATATCAAGTAATAAACTTAAAAACTGCAGTAAAAGACCAAACCTGTCAAGCACAGGATCACAGAGGACTGTAACCAGTGCCCCTGCAACAAGATATTTACCACGTGAGTCTCCCAGATGATTCTGTGAAAGCAGCAGGGGGAAATAAAGCCCAACAGTGCCTTGCCAGGCTCACCTGAGGGAAAAAGGTTTTGTTGTGACCCAAATCTGGCGATCGATTCGACCGTACGCTGGTGAGCAAGAGGCACCACAAACCTCCTGATGATTTAATGTCAGCAGTGTCCTTTCTACATCCTGTCTGTGAGTAATTTCCAGTGCTTCAGAGGCAGCTGAAACCACCCTCGCCAGCCAAATTGCAGATGGGGTAGCAGAGCAGAAGGAGCTCCAGAGCTTGGGAATGGCCAAAGGACAACGCCAAAGGCCAGCAGCTTGAAATTCCCGTTGGATACACCAAAGTCTTGTGCCCTGATTTAAAATAATGTAGGTGCCTGTGCCTAGAGTACTGCTTTTTCACTCCTGCAATGGTTACGTAGCTTTCCAGCCTAAGCATCCTCACCACCGACTTAAAACCATACATCCTTGTGCTGGTATAATTCTTTAATTTAAGTAATACGCCTTCCTTGATACTGTTTGAATGTATTTATGGCGAATCACCGTGCTGTGTGGCCAGCTCCCATTCAAGAACGGGGATACTCGGCTCCCCAGCACCCCCGTGCCCCTCTGCTGCACCGGGGGCGACCTGAGTCAATGTTTTCTGACCGTCAGTCACCAGAACGGGACGTAATTTTCCAAACGAGGGTCCTTGGCTGCGCTGTGTAAAGCCGTATTAATACTTCCCTATCTCTACTAAAAATACCCGGCGTCGTGCATCACAGCCTCACGTAAGCCTTTTCCACAGCTACTCCCGCCGGCCGCTCACGCTCATTTTCTCATGGAGGAATTTACCCACGTAGTAAGGTCAGACGAGCAGCCCCAAAGCTACCAGCAACACCACCTTTCTCCTCTCACTCTCAAGTGTTTTACACACAGGACGCTACTTCTAACCTGGAACTCATCCCTGCCTTGGCAACTCCCATTTCCTTTGCCAGCTTCTTTCAGTATCTCTGGGTAGAAACCACCGTTGGGTTCCCCTGTCCTGTCAACCTCAGGAATTTCCTCCGTTTCCTTGCACAATTGTCCCTCGTGCACTTCAGCACGAGCTGGATTAGTCCATGACCACTCAGTGCAAGCTTAATTTCACTGCTACAGCCTTCTACAAGGCCCTTGCTGCTTATTAACACTAGGCCTAAAATAGCATCTTTTTTCATGGGCTCACTCCCTGTTTGCTTGAGAAGTCCAAGTTTCTACGACACTCAAGAACATTTAAGCTGTACCATTTCCCAGTGGTATTTTCCAGTCTGTATCTGAGCAATTACAGTTCCCATAATCACACGATACTCACTCTTCTGTATCTTCCCCATAGTTTTTGGAGATAACTAACCCTGTCCAAGTTTGTAATGGATTACTACCCTCCTCTCAGTTCATTTTTTTAAAAATCCTTTGCTCTCATAGAATTGTCCTATGTAGCGCTGTCTTATTTCATTTCATTGAACCATTTTACTAAAATACAGTTACTCAAGACATTGGTGGCACGCCTCGCTGTAATAACTGCATTAGGAAGCTTTAAAATCTTGTAGTCGTAATATGGAAAAAGCAAAAAGCACTTGAAATGGTAGACATTGCATTAGATCAACACTTTATCCCTTCGGCTACAGACAATTTCGAATGTGGAAAAGCTCCTGACATCTTTTCGATTGTATAAGAATTTGTTTTCTCTTTTTGGGGAAGAATATATTAGTCCTGCTGCTGGAGCTACAGGCGCTGGAATCCTATTATGTTATTTCCTTTTTTTTCTAGGGTGAAACAAGAACACACACACACACACACTCACAACAGCAAGAAGAGTGGCAAAGAAGGAAATTGCAGGTTTGCCTCTGACAGAAACTTGTTTGCAGACCCGCTGCTGGAGAAATCCAGGCACGGTGCACAGCCCTCTCAGCCGGTCCAGAGCCGAGCAATTTTGGAGTGACGGGAACGTTTGAGGCATCGGTCTTAGATCGTCCTTCTGATCGCAGGTTCACGGCATCATTTCGAAAGGCGCAGTTGTCTTGACAGCCAAGCCAGCCTCTTACGGGGGACAGCAGCGAAAGGTGGGAGAGGGAGGGAAAGGAAAGCGGGATGAGGAAAAAAACCAGCACACAAGGAGGGAATTAGCAGTGCGAGCAGGCTTCGTGTTTTGGGGGCTGCTGAGGACACAGCCAGCTGAGCTGTTTGGTTTTGCAGGGCAGGTTGGCGTGGGCGTTACAGAGATGCGGGGGATGGAGACTAAAGAGGGTCAGGATGGATTTTGGGACGCGGGAGATGCTGTAAGCGGCAACTCTGACGCAAAGCTCGCCCGTTCAGGATCACGCATCCAACCGTTCCTCCCTAGTGATCCCTCCATAAACAACGTCCAAAAAGGATGGTGACCTCATCCCACTGAAATTAGCCAAACACCACACATTTCTCCGTGTTCGGCTCCACACATTCCTCACGACTCCGGCTCTCCCG